>NC_142940.1:4173710-4211210 GCF_046866305.1 Octopus bimaculoides
GAAGACAAATATACACACACTTGCACACATACATACATACATACATACATACAGATATACATCCATGTATATATACATATATATATATATATCCACATATATATATATATATATATATATATTTGTATAGATATATATATATATATTTGTATAGATATATATATATATATGTATATGTATGTATATGTGTGTGTATACATATATATGTGTGTGTGTATTACTTGTATGTGCGTATAAAGTAATAAATATAGATGCAAATAGGGGCTATCCATGCTAACAATGAGCAACAAATGCACCCACGTATAATAAACATTAGCCCCACGAATGCATTCCATATCTTCTTTGCACTCACTGCAATGGTGAAACACCATGAAATCAATAGCTGTGTTTATCCTATTAGCAATAGTATATTTTCTAAAAAGTTGACAAGCAATGTAGATGAAGTGGGAACTACGCAACCACGTTTGCACCCATTGCACTGATGCAAAACATGGAATATTTTCTACTCAAAGACACTAATTTAACTTCAAGGCAAAACGCATTTTTTTAAAACAATTTTTTTTTAGTATTTCTTCAGTTTTCACTTCTTAATAATTTTTTAGTATTATTATTATCATTATCATTATCATTATTATTATTATTAGTTTGTGATGCATTCAAACAGTTTCAATGCATTGAATGGAAGAGAGAAGGAAGTTCACATCTAACTAATTATTTCTCTAAGGAAATTCAGTTTAAAGGACATGTGGTGGCTTAGAAAGGAGATCTCAAGTTAACAATTTAAAAAAAAAAGCAAAATCAGACATTTGTTGTTGTTGTTTATTTATTTTTATTTTTATTCCATTGGTACTTTTTGAAGGAACGGTGAATGTAAACCCCAAATGATCTATGTGTGTGTAGGTAGGAAAACATTTACGCGTGGCTGTGTGGTAAGAAGCTTGCTTACCAACCACATGGTTCTGGGTTCAGTCCTATTATATGGTACCTTGGGCAAGTGTCTTCTACTATAGCTCTCAGCCTGATCGAAGCCTTGTGAGTGGATTTGGTAGATGGAAACTGAGAGAAGCCTGTCGTATATATATATATATATATATATATATATATATATATATATATATATATGTATATTTATATGTATGTGCCTGTGTGTCTGTGTTTGTCCCCTGCCCCACTATTGCTTGACAACTGATGTTGGTGTGTTTATGTCCCGATAACTTAGTGGTTTGGCAAAAAAGAGACTGATAGAATAAGTACTAGGCTTACAAAGATTAAGTCCCAGGGTCGAATTGTTGGATTAAAGGGGGTCCCTATTGCCGAACTGCTAAGTTATAGGGACATAAAACCACCAACATCGATTGTCAAGCGATGGTGGGTGGACAAATAAAGACACACAAACATATACACACACTCATACCCACACACACATATATACGATGGGCTTCTTTCAGTTTCCATCTACCATACCTACTCACAAGGCTTTGGTTGGCCCAAGGCTATAGTAGAAGACACTTGCTCTAGGTGCCACGCAGTAGAACTGAACCCAGAACCATGTGGTTGGTAAGCAAGCTACTTACCATGTAGCCACTCCTGCACCTTCATATCTATATCTATCTATCTATCTATCTATCGATATATATATATATATATATATATATAAATGCAGGTTTCGCTGCATTGTAGAAGCTTAATTTCCAGCCACAATGTTTTGGGTTCAATCCCACTGCATTGCACCTTGGGCAAGTATTTTGTACTATAGCCCTGAGCAACCAAAGCCTTGCGAATGTACCTGGTAGGCAGGAACAGAAAGAAGTCTGGCATATATGTGTATGTGTGTGTGTGTGTGTTTATACATATATACATGTGTGTTTGTTTGTGTGTGCATGTATACATGCGTGTGTGTGTATATGCTTGTGTGTATGTGTATGTTTCTGCCAGCTCACCGCCTGATTTCCCTGATTTCGGCTGTGAATGCTGTTTTATGTTCACCAATCATTTGAGGGCTTTTCTGGTAAACATTATCCTTGAGATAACCCCAACAGAAAAAAATCTGGGTGGGGGAGTCAAGTCCGGTGAATGTGGGGCCCACTCAACATCACACTTCCTGCTGATAAGTTTCTCCTGAAATCGGTCTCTCAACCAGGTTAGGGAGTCATTTGGAGTCTCGCTGGAACCATGGTTCATCGTGATCTATCCCTCTGCGTCATTTTATTCAAACAGTTTTATTCAAAGATTTGAGGGTTCTGTCTTTTTTGGTGGGGGTCACCCTGCATGTGAGTATATATATGCATATATGTATGTATATCTATATGTAGTTTTGAACATGAAGCCAAACCAACTAACGAGGTTTTAATACGTACCTTTGAGGTGATTTCAGAGTATCATTATTCGTTTACGCTTCATTAGTACAACTAATATGACCCGATGCCAGTCCAAACCAGTTGCCCTTCACTTCACTAATATGGATGCTGTAACAACAATTTGGATTTGTTAGTTATATTTGATTCGAGTCGAATATTCTGGTACTGTGCACTACTTCTTAGCATAACACAAAATATAAATCTATAAAACGTGTGTATGTGTGTGCTTATATATATATATATATATATATATATATATATATATATATATATATATATATATAAATATGTATGTATATGTATATATGCATACATACAAATATATATGTATATATGTATACATACATACACATGTATATACATACATATCTATATATAATTATATTCACATGTGTGTGTGTGTGTGTGTGTATCAGTGAGTAGTATGTGTATGTGTGTGCAAGAGTTAATGTGTACTGTATGACTGCGATATGAATATCTACAGTATATAAGCATGTGTGTGAATATGTGTTGTGTCTCAACATTTTGTATTTGTGTACAACAACACGGGTACCTATGGCGATTATATATTTATGTGTATAAAAGTACGAACCACTTTATATATCTGAGTGTATAAACAAGATTATGAATGGCTGTGTACGTCTATATACATACACACATATACACACATATGTGTGTGTGTACGTGTGTTTGTATGTATATGCACATACTTACATAAACGTCTGTGTATGTATATATATGTAAACACACACACATATATATACATATATAAACTTGCGCACATATGTATGTGTGAACTACATATCTTTATCTTTTAACTGTAAACAAGTGTACGCAAGTGTGACTGTGTGTCTGTCTGTCTGTGTGGATGTGGATGTGTGCGCTTGTATGTGTGCTTGCATGTAAACATTTACACACAGCAAGATGGTTGAAATGGAAATAAAGAAATGGTGTGTCTTGGATTCTTGTCAGATTAACAAAGCATTAATTAGCTTTGCCACGCTGTTTTCGCAGAAAATTCAAATCCAATTTAATTTTTATATCTCGTTAAAGAGTTTCTGCAGGAAAGAAACAAAATATACCAATAATAATATTAATAATAATAATGATGATGATGATGATGATGATGATGATGATGATGATGATGATGATGATGATGAAGTTATTATTATTATTATTATTATTATGGTGAAACTGATAGTAATTACAGTGATTTAATAATTGTAATTATAGAATAATAATAATTCTTTCATTTATTTGCCACAAGGGTCTATTCATTGACAGAGTGCTACAAAGGGGTTACCGGAAATGTGGAGACATACATGTATGCATATGTGCTCAAACACACAAACACATGCAAAAACATACACACCTGCATACACACATACAGGTATGTTGGATTTGTGTGTGTATACATTGCCACATGTCCTATAACTCTTTCCAAACAAGAAGAATGTATACATGCACACACAAAGGCTTATATATAAATGTATATATGTATATATATATATATATATATATATTGACACTAACCATGTATTATTCTATATATATGTATATATATTTATAATAATAATGATGATGATGACGAAGAGGCGGGAGAGGGCAATGATGATGGTGATGATGAATGCAATGATGATGATGATGATGATAATCTTTTCTACTACAAGCACAAGGCCTGAAATTTTTTAGGGTTGGTGGGGATATTTGATTATATCAACCCCTGTGTTTAACTGACATTTATTTCAATGACTCTGAAAGGATGACAGACGAAGTCAACCTGGAAGGAATTTGAACTTACAATGTAGAGAAGGGCAAAACGCTACTTAGAGAACATTATCATTTTTATACTTAAATTATATTTTCAGTGTAGGTATTTTTGTGTTCCATAAATGCATCCCGGTGTCATGCAAAGGACACCCGTGCTGCTGGCATGTAAATGTACCCAATACACTCTCAAAGTGGTTGGCCTTAGGAAGGGCATGCAGCCATAGAGAACCATGCCAAATAAGACTGGAGTCTGGTGCAGCCTTCCAGTATGCAAGCCCAGTCAGTCTGGCCAACCAATGCCAGCATGGACAACAGACATTAAATGATGATGATGATGATGATGATGACGACGACGATGATGATGATGATGATGATAACTGTACATATCAAAGTGCTTAAGTGTTTCTGTGAGTTAAATTCGAAATTTGGTGGAATACTTGTTTACTTTATTTTTACTGTAGTGAGTACATCAGATCCACTATTCTGAGTGTATTCCTGTCGTGATGACTAAATTTTGAAATGTCAAAAACGTTTAAATAGTTTTTTTTAATGCCTAAATTCTGATTCTCCTCTACCATAGGTTAATGAACCACACATAAAACTCTGCAGCAAATTACCAGCAGCACAATGTACATACATACATACATACATACGAACAGACAGATAGATAGATAAGTGTGTGTATATGTATGTAAGAGTGTGTGAATACATATATATATATATATATATATATATATATATATATATATATATATATATCTTGCCACTTTATATACATTTTGACACACTATCCCAACAGGTTTATTGTTAAGCTGGGAAAATACTACAAGACTAAAATATATGGATTCTGTTAGTGATCTCTGCTGATATGATGCTGATGTGCAGTATATGGAATACATAAAGGTGTTCTACTCTTGGAAAAATAACTTTGGAGTTAAATGGAACTGGTGTTATATTTATAGAGGAGGCCACACTGTGATAATACTACCACATTAAAATGAGAAGCTCACCGTTTTTTTTCAAAATTCAAACTGAAGTGTAATCCAGTTTGTAATTCACAAGTTTTAGTTTCAAGAATCCTTTTAAATGATGTTCAAATACGTGAACAAGTTTCATTTTTATTTAAGACCATGGGACAAGGAGTCAATATTTTTGTATTTCCGGTGATACACAAGATTCCACCAGCTGTTGCTTGTATCATGTAAATTGTTTCTTTCGACTACGCTTCATCTTGCAGTGACAACAATTACTGTTCTGCCTTAAATTTTATATATATATATACACATACATATATATATATAGCAAGTGGTATTATATACCTTACTGAACCTATACACACACACACATGTATATATATATGGAGTGGAATCTTTTACCATATCTTACAATATGCTTTTATGATATAGGAGATGGAGTTTTCTGTATACACTGTAGAACTTATCTATTCTAATAGACTTATCAGAATATAGATGCATAAATACTTGTAGAAATGCAGGTATTAATATGAATATTCATATTGATGTTAAAGCTTTGTACTTAAGTGTTTCATGCCGTGTTGTACAATCCTCAGTGAAGGGAAGGAATTGGATACAGCAACTGTATTTTATGTCCAGTCTGAGTTGATTCATTTTATGGAATAGCTAGGGTAAAATACTTTTGAGTTCGGAATGCCTGTTCTTTTAGATGAAATTTTAAGAATTTAAGAGGCCATGCAATTGATTGTAAAGCATCAATAAAATGGTATTCATTTTATTGATCCCGAAAAGATGAAAATCACTTAACCTCCCAAACTCCTACCCTAAAACACTCCAGACTCTAGGATTTGAACTTAAAGAGACTTACTTAAAGACACTGTCTCCTTCACAGCAACAACAACACCATCCAAAAATAATACAGAAAAAAAAAATGAAAATTTTGATTCAATTAGGAATTTTTCACACAGGATATTTAAATTTTATTAGGCTTTCTCATTCAGTATGTAATCCTCAATGTTTCTGAAGTAAATTTCAGTCTGACAATTAGTTGTAGCAGTTGTGGTAGTTACTGTTGCACTTGATGTATTTATTTTCATCATCATCATCATTTTTATTATTATTATTATTATTATTATTATTATTATTATTATTATTATTAGTTTTAATTTCGTTTTTTTCCTTTTGTTTAATCTTTTCTCATTATAATTCGCTAATTATAATTATAACTATCATTATTTACATTATTATTATTATTAATGTTATTATAATTATCATTATTATTATTATTATTATTATTATTATTATTATTATTATTATTATTATTATTATTATTATAATTATTATTATTATTATTATTGTTAGTATTATTAGTATTAATACTGCTTTTAGGTGCGAGTGAGGAGAGTCATTTGTTTTTCTGTTTATTTGTTTTCTTTTCCTTTTTTTGCTTGTTATATTTGAATTTCAAACCTTCTTTTTAATCTTATTTATTTGCTTCCTTCATTTTTCTTGTTCTTTTTTTTTTGTTATTTCTTGCTATTTATATTTATTGTGTTTTTATGTTTTTACACATTTCAAACAATTTTATATTTTATATTTATTTATTTAATGATATTTTTCTTTATATAGTTATATTGTACGGCTTAATGTTTTTTTTTTCCCTCTCTAATGCAATCCGATCAATAGTAAAAAATTTGATCAAATAGGAATTCGCATGGACATGGTTAAAGAAGAGAAAGAAAATAACAATCACCCAAAAACGCACTTTTTAAATCTCTGATATGTCATGGGTATATATGTGCATATCTGTATATGGTTTCTCTCTCTCTCTCTCTCTTTCTCTACATATATATTTATATATATTTATATATATATATATATATATATATATATATATATATATATATATATACATACACATGTACATGCATGCATATATGTATGTATATATATATATATATATATATATATATATATATATATATATATACACATATATACATATATATATATACACACACACACATATGTATTGATGTTGCACTTTACATCCGTATTTGTCACGAGTGTATATGCATGTATATATGTATATATATATATATATATATATATATATATATATATATTCATAAATGTATCTATATTTGTATATATATGTATATATATGTATGTATGTATATATACATATATACATGCATATGTATATGTGTGTGTGAGTGAATGTGTATATGTACATGTGTACATTTCTCTACAGCTCCGTGAGTACACACAAGTGAAACACTGCTGTGTCTCATGTGTACACCTGTGCACACGTACGTACACATATGCATATGTATTTATAATATGTGCGTATCTCTATGTATCACTATGCATACGTGCGCATGCGCATTATTATTGCTAGGATTGGGCAGTTCTTTATTATTTATTATTATGAATTATTTTTTTTGTGCCTGTTTTAATATTTTAACACATTTCTTTTTTCTTTTCCTTTCTTCCGCTACCAGTTGAAGGAGCATGGAGTAAAGTTATTCGTTATTTTGTAGATTTGATTTTTTTATTCATTGTTTTGCTTTTAATTTGTTTCATTGTTCTTTTTTTTTTTTTGTTTTACAATGAAAACTGTAATCAATTAATCAACTTAATTTGTGTTAAAATCAATTTATTTATTTATTCACTTGTTTATTTTTTTTCTTTCCATTTTATGTTCAAGTGTATTTTTGAAGTTTCTTCTTTTTTTTTCATTTTTTAATGCACTTTGTTTCTTTGGTTTGTTTTTCGGTTAAATTCTCAGGTTAAGAATAAAAAGAAAATACAATTTGGAATCAAATTAAAATGAGAAAATGAAAATTACAATTTAAAGACTTAAAATAAAGAAAATTTTAAACAGAAGATTCAACTAAAAATTTCAATAATAGGATCAAATGAAGAAAATATTTGACAAAAAACTGGAAACATACACCCAAAAATACATACATAAATATTAATAGCACATATACATAAACATCGATACATAATGGCTTATAAATATATACACATATATACACAAACTAAAAAAATAATATATAAATTATACTTTGTGTTTGAATACGCGCATAGAATTTTAAATCGCTTTAAATAAAAAAAAAGTGAGGGTTATTAGTGTTGTTGTTGATGATGATGTTGATGATGTTCATGATGTTCATGATGTTCATGATGTTGGTGATGCTGATGATAAGTGTTTTAGTATTGTTGTTGATGATAATGATACTGCTTGTGATGATGACAGTTATTTTGATGCTCTGAATTTGTTGTTGCTTTGCTCTAGGTTAACTCTGACCAAGCAATCCTATGATAAAAGTAATTCCAGTCGTGGCCACCCCAATTTTTGTCCAATGTGCTGATAATGCTGCACCACATTATCCAATATGTTCTTTCCAAGACAGCAGGTTGTTATTTGCTGTAGAGTTGGCTGCTATTTCGAGTGACTGACTAACCACTTACAGGCTCCTGCTGTAGTTGATATTTGTGATTATCATTATTATTATTATTATCACTAATAAGGTGGCAAGTTGGCAGAATCGTTTGCATACCAGGCAAAATGGTTAACAGCATTTCACCCATCTTTACGCTTTGAGTTCAAATCCCTCCAAGGTCGACTTTACTTTTCATCTTTTCAAGGTCAATGAAATAAGTACCAGTTATGCACTAGGGTCGATGTAATTGACTAACCATCCCCCCAAAAAATTTCAGGCCTTGTGCTTAAAGTAGAAAAGACATTTGTCCAAGTTTCTCGCCGTGGGACCAAACCCGAAACCATTTCGTCGGCAAGAAAGTTTCTTATCACAAAGCCAGGTTTGCGCCTATAAATACTTTCATTTTTGTAATCAAAGAAAATTTAGATACCTAGATTCATATGAGATGTGCTCAAAAACGATTTTCTCACCCGCGGGGCAACAACATAGTTTGCAATAAATCGGCCAAAATTTCGACAGATGATTCAAACACATCTTTTAAAAATCGATAATTGTCATTCTTTCGTTGAACCTTTCGTTGAACCTGATGGCTCACAGTAGACATCTTATAAAAAGCATTTTATAAAACTGATTATAAGGTTGTTGCGTACGACTTCTAGGTTTTGTGAAATCTTTAGTGGGAAATAACCAAATGTATTTCATCTGTGACCATCCAACCGCTTTATGATGTATCCAGGTCCGCATTGTTTAATGAACTCATCTGCCTTTAAAAAAGGCTCTAGATGTGGCTTGAAGTTTTTGTCTGATGTGATTTGCAGTCGAGTAAAAGTACAAAAGTTCCCTCTGTAGAAAAAAAAATCTAAAAATAAAAAAAAAGAAACAATGCCCTAACCATTTCAAAAAGTAATCTAATATAGTTTTCTGAACCTTACGATCTCGGAAAAGACTCATGTTTTGCTTGTAATTCCAATAATAATGATTTCAAATTTTGGCAGAAGGCCAGGAATTTCGGGTGAGAGAGTAAGTCGACTATATCAACCTACTGGTACTTATTCTAACGACCCCGAAAAAAAAAAGTCAAAACCGACCCCATAGAATTTGAACTCAGAACGGACGAAATACTGCTGAGCATTTTGTCTGGAGTGCTAAAGATACTGCCATCTTGACGCCTTGCACACAATAAGACATTTTGATGGCATAAGACATTTTGATGGCATAAGACATTTTGATGGAAAGTATAGTCAATTTAATCGATTCTCCTATAGTTGACTGGTATTTATTTTTTGGTCCGGGAAGCAGTATGGAAAAATTTAACCTCGGAGAGAATTGAACTCAAAGCGTAAAATAACTTGACTAAATACCATAATGTGTTAATTTAATGCTAAACCAATTCTATGATCATTTCTCCCCGCACGTAGGAACATTGCTTTATAAGAATACATGTCTTAGAATATTCAAATAGTCTTTAAGTTTTATCTGCATACAAGCATATATATATATATATATATATATATATATATATATATATATATATATATATATATATATATATATATATATATATATATATATATATATATATATATATGTGTGTATGTATATGTATGTATTTGTATGCACGTATGCACATATACATTAGTATAAATTTCTTGTGAAGAGCAGAATTGTAAATATCAGATCAATTATTGATCACGTATAATTAAATTTCAAAAGAGAAACAAATCATCTCTGTTAGCAAACATCAAAGATACAAGTAATTTTGATAATTTTATTTCTTTATTTGCGCATTTTATTCCTTTACATATATATTTTTGTTAGTTTGTTCTCTGCTGCTCAAAACATAACGTACTTTGTTATGGAATTTTAAGACATCGCAGAACGGTACAAATAATATTACCAGTTCTTTGATTATTCCTAATTCAAGTAGAAAAAGACTGTATCCTATTATAGGAGTATATATATTCAATCAAAGATGTACGATTCTAAATGTAAAATTGGATTTCTTACGACTATACAATTATATAATAATGATTTCTTACAAAGATGTAAATCGACAGATTTCTAAAATTATCTATTTATCGTATTTCCTTCCCTACACTATTTCACACCATCAAATGTGTTATAGAGAGATTGAAATATAGTTACCCAAGAATAAGTGCAATAGTGGAGTAAAGATTGTTTGCCAACATAACATGGCAGTCCTGGTTTAGGATGAATGTTGCTGTAATTTAGCCCCAGGAGATATCGTCTCCAGCTGGCTATATGACACGATCTGTGTCCTTATATTTTCGAACAAGGGAATCTAGCAACCCCACTCCCTTGTTCGAAACTATAAGGACACAGATGATGTCGTATAGCCAGCTGGAGACGATGTCTCTTGGG
This sequence comes from Octopus bimaculoides, assembly GCF_046866305.1. NCBI lineage: Eukaryota > Metazoa > Mollusca > Cephalopoda > Octopoda > Octopodidae > Octopus > Octopus bimaculoides. The sequence continues at coordinate 4,184,646 of NC_142940.1, forward strand.
GCTAAATTACAGTAACATTCGTCCTAAACCAAGACTGCCATGCTATGTTGGCAAACAATCTTTACTCCAAAGTACTGTTGCTGAATATCTCTCGTTGTGAGATTTGGCGTAGTGGTTAAGTGCACGGGCTACTAACCCCAAGATTCCAGGCATTGACTTAAATAATAATAATAATAATAATAATAATAACAACAACATCGAAAAATATCTTAGGAATGAGAACCCAGGTTGGAAATTTCCCCAAGACACCTGATGAAGGCTGGGGGGTATATCAGCCGAAATATTGTGTTAACAACAAACAAGATGAGGACAAATATCCGTCAAATGTAAATAATATAAGTAATTTTCTAAGTGCAATAGTGCTCGAACTATTTCTGAATTATGGCTTGTTGCCTTTTCCAGGCCCATGAGGAACTTTCATTCAACGAAATCTTAGAATAATTTTCTACAAATTTGGTGTTTAAACAGAATATTTTCTTGCTCCCTATAAGATTGAAAGCTGAAATCGCACTCGGAAGGCAAATTGATATAAGCACTAAAATACTTCTAGACTCCAGTGCCATTTAGTCTTTTGTTATTGATCAATAATGGTTTAAAATTTTGGCACAAGGCCAGCAATTTTAATGGGAAGAAATTAGTCGATTACATCGCCCACAGAATAAGATTAGTACTTTATTTTATCGAGCACGAAAGAATAACAGACAAAATTCACCTCAGCAGGATTTGAACTTGGCACACAAAGCAAAACTGGAAGAAATGCTGTAAAGAATTTAGCTCAACATGCTAACTATTCTGCCAGCTAGCCGCTTTAACGATCTCGTTCATACTAAATGTCTCTTAAACCGGAAAGACTTTTTGAAAAGCACTGAATATTCATATGGTTCTTTTAAAGTAGTTTATTGATAATCAATATGCAAATATTTACCCAAAACCACTCCGCAAAAAGCAAAAAAAAAAAATTGTATAACGAAGACAATGTGAGAAGAAAATTAAACCAAACCTAATTATACTTGTTATCTTTGAGATTACTTTGTATTTGTTTCAGTCAGTGGACTGTGGCCATGCTGGGGCACGGCCTTGAAGAGATATTAGTATAACAATACTACTCCAATATTTATGTTTTTGAAAAAAAATCTGTTACTAATTTTATCAGCGTTATTTGCCAAACAGCTTGGTTACATGAACGTAAACAAACCAAGCGATGTCAAGCGATAGTGGTGGGGTACAAACACAAACGTACACACGTAAACACACACACACACATTTATAAATACATACGACGGGATTCTATCTTCCAAATTCACTCACAAGACAATTATCAGCTCAAGGTTGTAACAGAAAGCACTTACACTATGTATCGCAATGTGGAACTAATACCAAAAGCACGCACTTGTTAACCATGCATCTATATGCCTACGCCTAGCTTCTTAATCACAAAGCTAAGACAAGAGGAAATCACACAAAATCTATTATAAACAGTTGTCAAGGAAACGGAAAAGGTAAAATTAATGAATTAAAATATATGTCGTTGATGTTTTAGGATTTCATATTTCACTATTATTTTAATGGGCAACATTTTATTATGAATGATATTTTCTGTCATGTATCTAGAAGAAAAAAAACTAACATTACATGATTAATACGTGTCTTGTTATTGTTTTAACATTAATACTTTTCGAGTGTACTTTTAAGCAACAGCAAGAATTTGCTTGTGTTTATGATTTTTATTTGCTTAAATAAAGCAGCAGACTGATAGTTTTGATTTAGCTTATTGATTGTCCAAGGCCGTATGTGCACCGTTGAAATCTTATCCAATCTTCGCTGTAGTGTTGTGTTCTAAATGTATATTTATGCTGACTATTACTAACTTTAAACTAACTTGTGGTTATACCAATGTATACTATTCCGTACGGGTTTACTTATATAGCTATGTGTATATATATATATATATATACAATTACACACACACACACACACACACACACACACACACACACACACACACACACACACACAGGTTATTTATATTTCGTTCTAAATCGGAGTTTCATACCCAGTATATGCCAAACAATCATGTGCCGACAAACTCAACAATTCTGAAAAAAACATCTCCAACAAATTTATACCCAAACTTGAGAGTGTAACTGTGTCACCAGAAAATGTGTGGAAACTAGTTTAGATAATTAGGAGCTGTTATAGTAATTGCGATATTTCTATATCAATATGCGTCTTGGCTTTATTTTCAAGTGCCTTTTCGTTTTCGTTGCATCTAGCTCTGTAAATATTATCCCTCTGTATTTTATTTATTTTCTCAATTATTGAGCTTTCTTATTAATCTGCTTTGCACGGAAACGATTCACAGTATAATTCACCAATTTATTTATTCATATAATTACTATATGTACACCCACACATAAACATATGTATACGTGAACGCTTGTGTGTACATATATATATATATATATATATATATATATATATATATATATGAACCTATGTTAGCATATATACGTATATATGCATACATATATATGCATATACAATATATATGCAAATATATACATACACGTACATAAGTATATTTATAGATCAATCACTCGCTTTTTCTTCACCTATATATATGTATGTATGTATGTATGTATGTATATATACACACACATATGTGTATTTTGATATGTATGCGTATGCTTATATATACATATATCCGTGTGCATATGTGTGTAAATGTGTATACAAATATATACATATATATGCATACACTCATGCACTTATACAGACACACACACACACACGCATACTCACACTCACACACATACACACAGAGGAAAACAATGCAAATATTCCCAATTTTTTGTTCTTCCTTTATCTTGATTGAACATTAGAAATAGTCAGATAGTGGTGACGAAGGGGAAGAGGACAACGACGATGACTGGGGAAAAATATATCAATCTAAAAAGAAACGAAAAGAAGGAAGCTAATGAAAACAAATATATAAGAAACTAAATCATCTACTTTTAGATTAATATAAATATGAATTAACGGTAGAGAACACTCCCCCTTCACCTCTTCCCGCATCTCTCCCCCTCTCTTTATCGTTATCTGCTTCGCTAATCAATAGTTACACTCTCCACCCCTGCTTGATACTGTTATTGTTTCACACCTACCAACAATTCTCAGTCCCATATTTTCTCTCTGTGCTCTGCTAACCTTCTTTTTGGCAGGCAACCCTTTGCTAATGGTATTTTCATGTTAATATTGGTATTTCAATTTACTCCCGATATATACATACATACATATATATATATATATATATATATATATATATATATATATATATGTATATGTGTTTGTATGTATCTATCTATATATATATATATGTATGTGCGTATATGTATGTATGTATGTATGTACGTATATACATATATATATATAAATAAATAAATATATATATATATATATATATATATATATATATATATATATATATATATATATATATATATATATATATATATGTATGTATGTATATATATATATATATATATTTGTACAAGACTAAGTTAAAAAATAATGCAAATAAAAATTGTACTACTCTCTGACTCACACTCGTATAAACGTATGCGCGCGCGCGTGTGTGTGTATGCATGCATGTATGTGTGTATACATATCTGTTGTTTGTCTCGTGTCTATTGATGCATATATATATATATACGGGAGTGTGTGTAAGGTCTACACATGTGCAGATGGTAATCTTGAAAGCATATATAGACGTCTGCCTGAGGTCACTGTTTTTGGGTGCATATATTCATATGAAACACACTATCACATATACATTACATGCATATACATTCATGCATGCATATATATATATACATACAAACATATATATGTTCATATATACATCTATATGTATATATATATATATATATATATATATATATATATATATATATATATATATATATATATATATATATATATATATGTATATATTGAAGAGCGTAGGCTCGAAACGTTAAATACTTTCTCTATTTCCGAGCGTTATACTAATACATCCATTTGTCTTCGTCGGTTGATTTTTCGTGAATTCTCCTATATATATATATTATATACATGCGTGTATTTGTATTTACTACCCCATGCTTGACAACCGCTGTTGGTTTGCCTATGTCCCCATAAATTAGTGGTTCCGCAAAAGAGTCCCATAGACAAAGTACGAAACTTTAAAAAATAAATGTTAGCATCGATTAATCTGACCAAACCATTCAGGGCGGCATGATGGCATCGTGGTAGTTCAATGACTGAAAGCAGAAGACAGACGATAAAACATACAAGAAATATAATGTAAATGATTGATCGATTAACCGATCGATTAATCAAACAGTTGATGATTTAATTGGTCAAATAACTGACCTATCAACAAATAAATATTAAAAGCAGTGAAACAGAACTAGGGCGTGGGTTTATTATTGGCATAATGACCCTCCCAAAATATGAACACAGTACCTTGCTATGAATGAGAATTGTAGATCTAGCTTCCGTATGGCATACTCCTAACAATTACTTAGATAATTGCTTGCAGATATTCTGTTATGCTATTATTGATTGTTTTAGCTTGGATGAAACACCGATATTTTATATATTTTGTAATTTTAAGCTAATGTTGGAAGAAATCATCGCATGTAAGAGGTAATCGCACTCATATTCTGGAAATATGCATATATATAGATATACGAGATAAATGATTTTCGTATGCAACCAAGTGTGCAGTTATGTGCGAGTGCATTTGTGTGTATATAAGTGTACTACGCATTAATATGTTTGTATGTAAGTATGTATACATACATACACACACATACATATATGCATACATATATACGTACATATATACATATGTTCGTAAGTACAAGTGCATGAAAAGTCATATTTGCACCTAAAGTACTGCACGCTCATACACAAAAGGAATATTTAAATATAAACCTCCAAACATATCCATGACGTAAACACGCAGATGTATTTTGCATATGCATGAACACCTATCCATCTATATCTATGCATACATACACACACACACATATACATACATACAAATATATGTATATGTATATATATATATATATATATATATATATATATATATATATATATATATATATATATATATATATATATATATATATATATAATGTACTTATTCGCTTGCCCTGAATATTAATTTATTAATATAATATACATATATATATATATATATATATATATATATATATATATATATATATATATATATATATGTATGTATGTATATATACATATATACATACATACATGTAAGTATAGATGTGTATACATGGGCGTCTCAGTGTTTACATGTACACACACACACCAACCCACACACACACTCACATACACACACATTTATACATATGTGAGAGGGTGTGTGTGTGGTTGAGTGGGTGTATTTAGATATAAAACTTCACAGCTTCATTAATGGGGTTTCATGTCAGCGCAAGGTAATCATCAGACGACATGAAACTCAGTAATGAAGCTGTGAAATTTTAAGTTCCAATATATAAATAAATAATTAGAAACTCTTTCACGGTTATTGAGTACCATCTTCTTTGATTAAACCTTGGAATATCGTCTTAGATACATGCACACATGTAACTGTACATGGGCATGTGCATACCTACACACAGGCCCACACACACATGCGTGTAGACAGAGATACGTTAGCCACAAATTATGAATAACTGCATTCACATAGTCATAGAAACACACACACGCATACACGCACATGCACACACACATGCAAGCACACACGCATATACTAATATACTAATAAATATATATGTGTGTCTGTGTGTGTGTGTATATATATATATATATATAGAGAGAGAGAGAGAGAGAGAGAAAGAGAGAGAGATGCATATGTAGAGGCACATACGTACACACACACACACACACACACATATAGATGTAGATGTAGATAGATGGATATACATACATACATATATATATATATATATATATATATATATATATATATATATATACATACATACACACGCATATATATATATAGACAGACAGATAGATAGATAGATAGATAGATAGATAGATAGATAGATAGATAGATATGCGTATAAGCATGATTATGTAAGTTTAATGTATATTTGTAATATGAAACATAAGTGCATTTGCTGAATGCACTGAATGCACAGACACACACACACACACACACGCACACACACACTCACACACATTCACCCGCACGCACGCGCACACACACACACACACACACACACACACACACACACAGCAATGAAACGGTATGTGGGGGAAATACAGAAAAGAATGGTGTAGTTAGAAGAAAAAGAGGTGTTTGTAAGAAAAACAGATCGAAAGAAACTAAAACCAAAGAGAAATAATAATAAGAATAATAAGAGAAATAAGATGAGCGGGAAAGAAAGGGTTAGAACAAATGATAGACAAGAGAGACGGTGAGAGAGAGAGAGCAAGGCAAGACAGGCGTTCTTTAATTTAATCCTTACTATATCCATATCTTTCACAAGAGAACTTTCATTTTCATTCGCTATTGATACATAATTATAGAACATAGCACTAAATATTCGGCTGTCACATATAAAACTTATCAGTGTTTTGACACATTTCAGATTATTTGCAAGAAATGGTGAGCAATTTATCCTGAAAGTGTTTCCTATGATAACTGCGCAATGCTGAAAATTCTTCAGTCGAACAGACGTTTAATATTAACTCTTATTGCTTAGGCATCATACATAGCACATACACACATACATTCACACGGACACACACACATACATACGTAGGTATGTATTATGTATGTATATATTATGTATATATGTATTTGTACATATATATATATATATATATATATATATATATATATATATATATATATATATATATATATATATATATATATTAATATATGTATATATGTTTGTATATATATATATCCATACACACACACATATATATACATATATATTATAGTGGGTATGCCGGTTTATGGGGTCACCCTGAGTTTCTCGTTCATAAGGGGTTTAGCCTTACGGCGTATCTTCAAACCCCAAACACTGCTGGCCAGAGACCTCTTCAGCAGAGATTAGGATCTGCCTACCCACAGTTATATTTACTGGTCTACATCTTAGAGTGTGCTTCTCCTCTGGATTTATGTATTGCTGCAAACGATCCTATATATATATATATGATTTTATTAAAATTTAGCATACAGATAGAGAGGTAGATAAATAGATTGATAGATAGATAGTTTGATAGATAGATAAGAATATATATGTGTATGTGCATAATAATAAATAATTTGGGCAAACAAGTAAAAGCCGATTAGTGTGTTGAAATATTGAGTAGAGCACCGGCACAAATTAGGCTGCCTGTTGTCATCGGCAGTCGTGGTATATTTCCGTTGGATCTGCTTCAGGAACTCCGCAATGGGAATTAGAGGAATAATATTATTTGCTTTTATTTATTCATTCTCTAACTTGATGGACATATAACAACAAGCCAGTCAACATTAACAATCTGTGGTGAGATATATCTTTATCGATCTACCTGATGAGACCCAGACTCATGGGTCGAAACATACGTTGTACCCAATCTACGGATCTCTCTTTTCGTCGAACTGCAAGACAATGAAGACGTAAACAAACCAACACTACTCGCCAAACGGCAAAAGACAAAAGCAAAGATACGCGCATATACCCGCACGCCTCTACACACTTATATGCACACATACACACAAATATACATCCACACATATACTAGGCTTCTGCATAGTTTCCCCTCTACCAAATTTTCTCATTTGGCCTTAATCTGTTCGGGCCTATGCAAGAATGAACCTGTTCAACGCACTTCGAAATAAGACTGAACCCCAGAACCATGCAGTCAAGAAGTGACCTTGTTATCTCATGCATAATAAATACATACAATGTTTTAAACAGCAGCAACAGCAGCAACAGCAGCAGCAGCACTAGCAGCAGTAGTAGTAGTAGAAGTAGTAGTATAATGACTGTTGGCTCTTTAAAGACACGTTAAGATAACGGAATTATCTATCGCTTCTTTAAATGTCTGGCGTAGCAATATAAAGACACTTTGTGTTTCATTTATATTTTCTGTGTTTATGAAAGTTTAACTGAAGTTATATGACAGATAAGCCACTCAATTATAAACTGGGTATATAAGTAGAAGAGACAATAGGAGATGTTCTTTTATTGGTTTATATTCTTTTTACGCTCTTCGTTGAATGGGGTGTGCGGCCATACTGGAGGACCGTCTCAAAAAGTTTTGGTCGATTTTATCGACCCCAGTGTTTATATTACTCAGGCACGTATTTTAATTGATGTTTCCATTGTCTGAATGGTTTATGCTAGCTAAGTATTTCTTTTTACGCAGCATCGATTTTACACTGACGAAGCAGTGAGAGACGCTCTCTCTCTCTCTCTCTCACACACACACACATATAAGCACGCACGCACGCAAACGCACACTAAATGTGTATGTGTTGCGTGTCAAAAACGCTGACGAAGCCAAAATCTCGCCACCAGCCCGTCTAACTACAAATTCCCAAAACTATCCGACAGATTTCCACGGTTTCCAACAATAGCTTAGAGGAGATGGATTACCTACATCTCTTGAGGGTTTGAAATATGGGTTTTTTAAATTTTGCCCTGGGATATAGATGTTTTGTTTATTCTGTTGGTTTGGAGATAATAAGCTTAATCCGTGGCACCTGGTCCTTGAGTGCTTTTATGAGAGCCCACTATATGGTTACGTACTCACGTTGGGTGTCTCACTTGAAGATTACTTACTTTTTTCTTCCTTGATGTCTTAGAGATCTTGAAAGGGGTTACATGCGCTGTCTTTCTTTCTTCGACTCAACCATAAAAAGCCTCTAAAAGGACTGCTAGGATAAGAGAAGAGCCACAAATGAATCAGTAAAGACGGCGCAAGATTCACTCAGTGTTGAAGCAAAATAGCGAAAAGGACAATACTTTAAATAACACTGAAATGGTTGACATAGTTTTATATGTATTCATGTTCTATTGTATCAACGGCTATTTCCGTTTTATTGGTCATGCTTCATTGATAATTAAATCATTGAACGTTTTTACTTGTAAATCATTCCCGATCATTTGTCAATATATATTTGATTGTAATAAAACCAATTTACACTGCGATAAAAACTCACATCTATCTGAAGAGAATTATCTCTCAACAACTCGTTAGTTCTCTACAGTTTAAAATGTTGCTGTTGCAGTCGTTGTTGGTCGTATTACTGTTGATGGGGTCGTTGGTGGTGTGTAGGCCTAGGTAAGTCCTGGATGAATTGAGCAATGACGAAGGGTGCTCCGGATTTTATTTTAATTTTGTTTTAATTTTTAAGAAAAGTGTAATAAAGACTATTTAATTATATTGTGGTCGTTCAATTTTTAGAATATGATTAGGTGTGAATTTAAGGTTTCGCTGCTATAACTCTTGATGTCATAGTTTTGAGGTCAGCAATTTTAAAATGTCTACAGTAATTTCTTTAAAATAACAGAAATATATGAAAACGCGATTATATTGTAGAAGTAAACAGATGAGTACCATATAACTTTTCTTGGACTATGCGCTTTCTTCTCTTTGGACGTTTACCTCTTTCCTCTTTCTGACGAAGAATCATGTCCGAAACGTCGCAGCTCCTCTTTTTTTTCCATCTTACTTTCTCTGAGCGTCAATCTAATATATTCACTGTGTATGTGCTTCTGACTGTTGTTGTTTTCCAGTTTTTGATTTGCATCCTTTCTTTTTCTTTTATTCATTTACTTGTTTCACTCATTTGACTTCGGCCATGCCGGAGCACCTCTACGAAGGGATTTTAGTCGAACAAATCGACCCTAGGACATTTTTAAAGCCTAGTACTTATTCTATTGGTCTATTTTGTCGAACCGCTAAGTTACGGGGACATAAACGCACCAACGCCGGTTTTCAAGCGGTGATGGTGGGGACAAACACAAAGACACACACACATAGGTATATACATACATATATATATGTGTGTGTGTGTGTGTGTGTGTGTGTGTGTGTGTATGCATGTATGTATGTATGTATGCGTGTTTGTTCTCAAACATACGCACCTCCCTGTATATGAGCGAATGTGTTTATACGTGTGTATATAAGACGAATGGAAAATGTTACCTGTTGTACGTCAATGCCTTCTCCAGGAGAATATTAATCTCACATCGACAATGGAGGTTTTACATTACATTGCGTTAACAGTCAGCATGTGATCGTGTGAATATGAAAATTAATCTACGTAACTTATAGCATATACGGATGTATATAACATAGAAATATATATTGTAATTACACTTTCAAAGGCACATTTACTGACTACGCATGTGTATATACACATGTAAATATATGTAAGCGTGTATGCATACGGACAGACAGTTACAAACAAGCACACACATATATACATATAGAGATGTATGACCAAATACTAATGCAGTTGTATTCATAGAGACAAATGTGGATACATTAACTTCATATGTATAAATGAATTGATAGGCAATAGATAGACAGAAAGGCAGGTAGATAGATAGATAGATAGATAGATAGATAGATAGATAGATAGATAGATAGACAGACACACACACACATAAACACATTTTTGTGCGTGTGTGTGCGCGCGTGTGTAAGAATAAATAGAAAGATAGATACATTAAACGTTAGCAGGAATCAAAGACGAAGATATAGATACAGACAGACAGATAGATAGATAGATAGATAGATAGATAGATAGATAGATAGATAGATAGATAGATAGAGGGAGGGAGGGAGGGAGGGAGGGAGGGAGAGTGTGTGTGAGAGAGAGAGGGAGCAAGAGAGAGAGATTAGTAGAAATTATAGCAAAAAGGAAGACAAAATTGAAAAAAGAGTGCGAAAATTTGAATTTGAAAACATTTCATTTTGAAAGTGTCTCCTAAATTTACAAGTGTATGACCATTGTAACATGTTAAAAACTATTAAATTGAAAAACTCCATAAATATTTATCAGCACTTCAAGTTCCCAAAACATTAAATTTCTCTTAAAAATAAACACCATTTCCAGAGCCATAAACTCATGCATTTTCCAGTTGAATATAGATGCTTCTGGTGAAGATATTACCGTATTTCTATGTTAAACCAATTGCACAAGGTTTGCAGAAAGTGGTAATGGCAGCTATAAAGTTAACTACAGTTTCTAATAATTGGTGAATACACGTGCGTGTGTGTATGCAAATATATACATACATGTATGTATATAAACACATATACATATATATATGTATGCATATGTAAAGACAGACACACACAGTCACCCTCTTCTCTCTCTCTCTCTCTCACTCATTCTTTCTTTGTCTCTGTCTCTCAAACACACATATATACATAATATACATATATACACATGCAGATAAATACGTGTGTGTCTGTGTGAATGTGTGTGTTCACTTTATATGTATAATTTTTCTATATTAATATTCACATTACAACTTAAAGTTTCGCCATTTCGTGACATGACAGATATAGATGTGTCTGTGTGTGTATGGTTGTGGGTGTATAAACACACACACCTACACACATATATATAGACGCATGTGTGTGTGTGTGTGTGTGTGTGTGTGTGTGTGTCTGTGTGTAATGTATATCTTTACAAACACATACGCATACAAACATTTATATATAATGATCAGGTGCACACGCAATATAATGCTTTCAATTTACATGTAAAAGCATAGATACATAAAATGTTGATATAAACATCAATATTACTTTTCGGACAGTGAGATCTGAAATATCGTTGAAGTGCACAGTTTCCAGTAAGGCAGAAGGGATTTAGTGGACTGATAAATCGAGTTTGTTCGGCTGGAAGAGTGTAAGCTCAGAAGAAGCAGGAGTACCACATTTAATTCCCTGTCCTAACGAAGGAATATGAACAATAAAAGTGAAATTATCCTCCCCTCATCTACATTAAATTGCTCTATATTTGAGAGCTTGGTTTATATTATTGAGAAATATGTTTTTATCTATGATATTTTGTAAAAGCGAAGCAAACAGCTGAATATTGAGTTGTCTAAAGCTCCACGGATAGTTTACACAGTACTTATACACTTCTGGTTGAGGAAAAACATTAGCACAATAAATAAGTGGACGCTTATCTCTTGCGTCAGAGCCGATGCCCATTCAACAATCAGCTAACTCTATGACCCAGGCGTACTGATTAATAGGAATGAGCTTTACACATTCTCCAATAGGAATCAGCCTTCTTCAGGACATAAAGGTTTGTCTTATCTCTTAGTAGCGCAAGATCTGAATGGTTATCCGTGTTTTTAGAGATGTGAAACTTTCAGCAATCCCAGTGTAGATCAGAAACTGTGAATACAAATATTAAATGTCTTTGACATGTGTTGAGATATTTACTATGGTTGCATATCTGTTCGTGTGGGTTGGTACTCATGGACTGCCTACGTTTGTACATCTGCTCAATCGAGGCTGATGCTGAATGGAGAAACAACAGCAAAAACAACAAGAACAAGAACAAGAGCAATACAATCACAGATTCTCTATGCATGTATCATTGCAAAAACACAACGATTTAGATTCCTCCGTCGTACGTTTGCCAAATACTTTTTCAGTTCTCTTTCCTGTTGGTCAATTTTTCTTCATCCCTAATTTCACATATTCTCTTTCTTCCTCTCTCTCTCTCTCTCTCTCTCTCTCTCTCTCTCTCTCTCTCTCTCTCTCTCTCTTCCCCCTTCTCTCCCTACCTTTCTCTCTCTATCTGTTGAAAATTTTTGTTTCTTTACAACATTATCACATGTTGTTTTAAGGTGTCCATTTCGTGTTTTACCTTTCAACATTTGCCAAATTCTCTTATTTTATGTCATCTTCCAAAACTGGCATTGGATTCTAAAGGAATATTCTGAAAGACAATTTATTTTGCCATTTTCTTTTTTCTTGTTATGAAATGTCTTTCAATATTGGTTTCAAATTTTGGCACCAGACCAGCATTATCGGAGGAGGGGGGATAGTCCATTATATCGATCCCAATGCTCAAATGGTGCTTATTTTATCGATCTCGGAAGGACGAAAGGTAAAATTGAACTCAGAACGTAAAAACGGACGAAAATGCCGCTAAGTGTTTTGTCCGGCGTGCTAACGATTCTGCCCCCTCATCGTCTTAACGTCTTTAAATATTGATGATAGTGATAAATGTAAACACACGTTTGTCTTTAGAAGCATTGAAATGTATTGTGAGATACAGATAGGGTAATAATTTATTTCCAAACGCAGAAACGCTGATAGAACAGCAGAGACAGGATAAAATATCCATATAAAGCAGAAAATTTTATCAGCGACCACATATAGCGTATTCTTCGTATAAAGAAATGGGACACGTTTTAAAGAATGTATGACTGCTATTTCTAGCAGGTCTACAGACCACGTAGAAGGAAACAGCAGCAAAACAACAACAAGGCAATCACTGATTCTCTCTCTAGATGTTTGTCATTGCAAATAGGAAGCAATTTGCTTTCCGCTATTTTATATTTGCCAAAAGAAAAAAAAATCCCCGATAGCTGAGCTGTTGTTGTTGACGACGACGACGATGATGATGATGATGATGATGGGGAGGAGGGGGAGGAGGAGGAGGAGAGGAAAGAATGAGGAAGAGAATCATGATGATAATGATGACTGTGACCATCACCATAATCATCATGATTGCGGTGGTGGGAGTGGTGTCGGTGGTTGTGGTGGAAGTGGTATCATCATCATCATCATCATCATCATCACGACCGTCATGGTCATGATGAGAAATAATCATGATGGTGGCGGCGTTTGCGTTAATCACCATCTAAGTTGTCGCCAGCATCATCTCAATAATTTCCCTTTGATCTTAAAACAGTTATTCTCACCCCCTTTTTTTAGCCCCAGGCACATCTCCGCTCCCCCCCCCACGCTTCAACAGGTTTTTTCCTCTCTAAGATTGTTTGAGTCGAAGTATTTATTCTTAATAGTATATAATTAGTTAATTAATCGAACTGTTTCTTTATAATAGAGACTCACCAATTTAATAACAAAAAAAAACGATGATGGATTTAAAATCTTTCATAAAAATAGAAGGGTTCTTTTTTGTATATTTATAATTAATTACTCAACAGATTGAAGTTACTGTAGTATACCTCAATAAACGAAAAGAGCGTCCAATGAGTGTCTGTGTTAAATTCAGATTATTCTGCTGAAGATTGCAATCAATAGAAACCACGTGCTTTTACTTTTTTTTTTGCCAGTTAGTAGGTTTATGGAGCCGAGTTTAAAAGGGCAGAACGAATATTAGCTTAATCTAACTTCTTATTCGTTTTAACTTTCAACAAATTTGAAAAAAAAAAAAAGAAAAAAGAAAAATAGATTTACAAAGATATTTGGATACAAATAGAAGCGTTGGATGTATAATTCTTCCAGCCACTTTTGGATAGGAATTGCACGTTCATAGAAATATGTTCAGCAATTTCTCATTGAACATATCTTTTATAAACGAATCATTCTTCAGTTTCAGGAATTCATCTTGACAATTACCAGGAACTTTTTCAACTGACAATCTAAAAGGATTTTACTCCAAATCCAACTCAATGTCGTTGGATTCGGCAAAATATCTGTGGAATTAATTTTCTAGTGTTGTCAAGTGTTGCAAAATTTCATTTTTTTTTTTTTTTTTTTTTTTGAAAATTTGGAAAGCACTTGGTCTTCACTGCCAGCAACAAGAATTGATGACGATATCTCAAATATTGCAGCATTTCTATATTTTTTTTTTATATATAATGTCATTTCTCTTCTAATTTTCCTGTTTGCTCTTAGATTTTACGATGTTTGTTTTTCTTTCCGTGCATGTGAAAAATTGAAGGTCCAATATATTTTGATGTTCAAAAATATTGAGCAAATAAGCAACATACATAATTAGTCCCTCGTCATTAATCATAAAAAAATAGATGTTCCAACTTATCCTGAACTTGGAAAACTTATTTGATCCTATTTCAAAGCTCCAATACTCGTTCAGTTACATTTCCGCTTGAAAAGTTCGTAGAATTTATATTTAAGAAAGAAGCGAACGGTCTTCCTCCGTGTAAAAAGATAACAACCTGAAAAGACACGAGTTAAAAGCTACTGTCTTAAGAAATTCACAATTCACGATGGTTTGATCTAAAATTCTCCGTACTGGTGCTCGAAGTGTTTTTGAAGACAATACGAAGAATGTCTTTCAGTGTTGAAGCTCATTTATTTTCACACAAACTGGAAATCCGGATTTATTTCATAACATAGTTGATGTTCCACATGTACAGAATTTATAAACATCACCCAACAAAAGATCTCTGATTCGATGAAAGATTTAACCCGTTTCCAAACTACAATGAAATTTGGTAATTGGTCCAAGAGGAAACAAAAACGGAACTTCTCTTTAAGTTAACCATTGTAAAGACATCTTGCAAACACCAGCCATTTGGAACACAATATTCTTTTCTACTCTCGGCACAAGGCCCGAAATTTTGCGGGGGGGGGCCAGCGTTAAACTAATACACCTGTTTGTTGTTTACACACCTGTCTTCGTCTTTTGTTTTGTTTTTTGCAAATTCCAACTCTATATATATATATATATATATATATATATATATGTATGTGCACATACATGCACGCGCATATACAACAATGCATAAAGTCTCCCCAAGTCTCTCTCTCTCTCTCTTATATATATATTCAAATATATATATACATATATATATATACATACATATGTATACATACACACACACACACACACACACACACACACACATATATATATATATATATATATATATATATACATAGATGCATAGATATAACCAGTGCATAAATTAGTTTTAAGAATACAAACACTGCGTAAATATTAAAATATAGACAGGAACGCATGTATGCATGTATGCATGTATGTATGTATGTATGTATGTATGTATGTACGATTGTGTGTGTGTGTGTGTGTGTGTGTGTGTTTACGTATGTTGGCATGTAAGTACGTATCTATGTATACGATATCAAAATAACATTTTCTGAAAACTTTTCTGCAGAGATTTTTCTATCTTTTTAAATCTTATTTTATCCTTTTTTTTTTTTTTGCTTTTATTTCTAAATTTATTTATTTATTCATTTATTCATGGTACTTTAGAAGTTTCTAGAAGGAACCCAATTGCAAATATATTTAGCTTTATCTCTGAACATTGATAAATTTTCAGAATGTTTACCATTGTCGTCAGGCTTAAGAAGATGTTGTATCTTAGAATTAGAGAAGAAGCGGGGAGGTATGGGTAGGCCAGGCTAATCCGCCAACAATCCTTGGAGACGCCTTTCTGAAGATTTCATCTTTGGTAGAAGTTGTTGCGAGGAATTCCGAACATCCGTCCAGCCCCTTCGGCAATCTAGTTTACCTGCTAACAGAGGCATGTAACATATTGTTTGTGTGTTTGTTTCTTTGTTACTGTTGTTGTTTTTTAATTTATACATCAATGGAGGAGGATTTTAGGGATGGGTGGTGTGGGTTATATGTTGTCTCCCAGAACACCCAGCCCCCACCCCCCATCTCCGCCTCATCCTATTCTTTCCCTCTCGCTATCCCCCCCCCATCCTCACCTCTTTTTCTTTCTCTCTCTCTCTCCCTCTCTCTCTCTGTATTTCTTTCTTTCGATCAGTCGTTGAGAAGGACAAAGGGTTTGGGGGAGATTGAACTAAAACTAAAGACTAATGTGATTCGTCTACAAGAACAAGAGCATGACGGAACAATGGTGGTGGTGGTGGTGGTAGCGGCAGTGGTGGTGGTGGTGGTGGCAATGGTGGCAGTGGTGGTGGTGATAGTGGCGGTGGTGGTGAGGTTTGTGCTGGTCTTTGTTACAATGGAGAGAGGGTAATAGTAGTAAAGCACTAACGTGGTTCTTGTGGCGATGATAGTGGAGAGATTAATTCGAGGAGGGGGAGGAAGAGGAGGAGGGGGAGGAAAAGAAGGCGAAGAAATGAAGAAGGGGCGGAAATCGGAGAGAAAGAAGAAGAGGAGGAGGAGAGGAAGTTGCTGACGGTGGATTTAGTGGTTAATTGATAATATTTTTCTCCAAATGAGAAGGGAAGATGATGATGATGATGATGGTGGAGGAGGAAGCGGTGATGAATGATGATGATGATGATGATGATAGCGGCAGCGATGGCGACAGTGATAATGATGACGACGACGGAAATAAGATTGATGACAGTATCAATAATCATAATGAAGGTATCGAACAAATTAGGTATGACGATGATGATGACGACGACGACAATGACGACGACTATGATGATGATGATGTCGGTGATAACGATGATGATGCATCTGGTGATTATCATCACCATTATTATTATTATTATTATTATTATTATTATTATTATTATTATTATTATTATTGTATAATTATTATTTTGGCGTTAAACATATTAAATTACTAAATTACAGGGTTTTTTTCCTCATTGCTTTTCATTTTTTTTTCTTCTTCAGCAAACTAAAATATTTTTTGTTTTGCTGAAGTTGTATTTGTTTTCTTTTTATTTTGTTATAATCAATGCTATGGTTGTTGTTGTTCTTCTTCTTCTTGTGCATATATTTGTTATTGTAGTTCTTGCCGTTGCTGTTGTTATGTTTATTATTGCTGTGTGGTTGATGGGAAGCGTTGCCTTGGCCAAAAGTTGGATTCTGCTAAAGCAATATTTACTTTCCGCCACCAACACCCACACAAGGCTGTTCCTCCAACAACTGCTGCCGCCATTCTCACCGCAGTCATCCGAGCTACGGAAACATTTCCAAGATATCATCAACTCTGCACGTGTGCGTGTGCACGTGTGCGTGTGCACGTGTGTGTGTGTTATTTGTCTTATAATCAACTGGAACCAGATTCCTTGATGTATTTGATGAGTTCGCTTTCTTTGTTTTCTGCAAGACTTCTTTCTTCCCCCCATTTTGTTGTCTCTCACGGAAATGTCTTTACTCTTAATAGCAAAGAACTTAAGACATCTAGCAAATCCCTAAGTATATGCATGTACATAGATCCCCACCTGTACGTAAGTAAGTAGTAGTAGTAGTAGTAGTAGTAGTAGTAGTAGTAGTAGCAATAGCAGCATGGGGACATGCGCTGTAACAGCACGTCGCTGCATCCACCATCTGTTGGGGATTCCATACTAATTCTCGTGGTTGACAATCTAGCACCACTCAGGCGAAAGCTCTCCAGCCCATGGGTCTGTTTGGGCACTCGTTGATGGTGAGAATTTTTCGAGGTCAGATGGCAGATCCTACCTAAACCTTATTTAGTCGCCTTCTGCGACACACAGCGAAAACATAGGGCCTATATTTTGGCATGCCAATCACCACACAGCACAATAAGTGTGCCTGAATATAATTTCAAATTTGTTGCCATACATGCATGTTTGTATTTTAACAAAGATTTTACACTGGTCTATCACTGGTGTATCTTAATTCTTCTTTTATTTCTGTTTTACTCTGTGCCTCCTCCTCGGTTTACCTCCACTGTGAGCTCTATATCATCTGTATGATGTGGAAAATATTCCATCAACATTGCTCATCTTTAAAATTCGTCCGAAGCTGATATCTTAACATATCTGATGGTCTTAAGTATAAAAAAACAAAATTATTAAAGATTTATATAGAACTACATTCAGAGTATGTCCATAAGCTATTGTGTTTAGACCTGGTTTCTATCCTCAATCTGTTCCGTTTTGTAGACGCAATTTTTTTTATTTTTTTTTTTATGAAGCACTCCGAAATTAGAAAAATCAAAAACCAACATATGCATATTTCACGGAGCTTGTATGATTCATTCATTATATAATTATTATGATGACAGACAAGTCTGAATGTAACAATGAAAAAAAAAAAAGCTGGATCAGATTCAGTGCCTTGTGGTATTTAGTGATCCATCTTTAGTTTCTAAGATCAAATTTCTATGAGATATACAAAAAATTCACAAAGTGGAATAAATTATTTTGCTTCAAGTAAAACGAGAAGTTTGACATTTCAAGCAGAAAAATCTCCCCCCGACAAGAGATTAAATGTTCATTAGTAGTTCTGTTCCTCCTTGGCGGAATACATTTACCATTCTCTCCAAAAAATATTTGGTGCAGGTCGGTGGGTCGTGCCAAAGTTAAGTATCGTGTTCTCTGTAGATCATGGCTATGAGCTCCTGTCTTTGAAATTCCAGGACAACAAAAACGAAAGTTTCTATTACAATAAACGACGGCTGTGTTTCTACGACTGTTCTTTTAGTCTCTCAGTTTTTCATATTTCTTACTTTTTTGTATAACTAATCTTCTGCTGTTGTTGGTGGTGGTAGCAACAATTGTCTTTCTTCTTCTTCTTCTTCTTCTTCTTCTTCTTCTTCTTCTTCTTCTTCTTCTTCTACTTCTTCTTCTTCTTCTTCTTCTTCTTCTTCTTCTTCTTCTTCTTCTTCTTCTTCTTCTTCTTCTTCTTCTTCTTCTTCTTCTTCTTCTTCTTCTTCTTTCCTTCCTCCCTTCTTCAGGTGTTGTAGACCTACAATCAAAATAATTCCGTTTATATAACCAAGCCGTCATTTTCCTCACTCCAAGACATAAATGTGTCCAATGCATTCTTCTCTTTGTAACAGTGGTGTGCCATTTGAGGAAATTTTAGCTGCGATTTTTAACTAGTGATGTTAATACTGACATCGGCATTTGGATTGTCGTCGCTTTTGTGAGACGGGGATGGACGAATGCTGAATGTAGAAGCGATTTACAATAACGTGTGGTGTGGGTCTGGTGAAGAGTGCATTACCTTATATGTTCTGATGACCTCCGAGGGTCACGTTGCTATCAAGGAGTTATACATTCAGACAACGAAGAGAAAAATTGATCTCGTTGAAAAAATAATGTTTCACAATTTAAAAGGGCCAAAAGGGGGCAACGTGAAGCAGCCATTGTATTGTCCTTTGAAAATACTACGACAAACACTCACTATTTCTCATGAAAGACACCAAGAACCGTGTCGTTGACCTTGACGGTTAGAAAAAACGAAACTAAATACGAATGTAAAAGATGGCAAGACAAGTAGTACTCTAAGAAGGTGAAGACCGAGTACTAGGTACACGTAGAAGATAGATTACGTTTGAAAGCCATACGAATAATGTACCTGTAGATAAGGGGTTACTATCAATAGAAATCAAGACTCTTCACATGGTCTAATTCCAAAGACAAGCGTCACTATCAACCGAAAGATTCTTAGCAGGTCATCTCAGGCTGAAGGTATGGTTATATTTGGGGGACTTTGGCGGACGGTTATCAGAGTTGCGAAGTTCCACCTGAGTGAGTTTTTCTATCTGTGTGTGGTTAATTGTTCTTAACTACTTATTTTACTCTTTAATTGTTTATTTACAAAATGTTACACCTGTTTCATTGTCTTTACAGATTTGCTCCAGCCTTCGTCTATTATGGATATATCTACTTCTGCGCGTGTTTTATAACCCTTTCATACGAAACATTATATTTCGTAAAACATGCCATGCCAAACTGCTGTCAGTGCTTTGAATTATCTATATCGCTTTCACCTTGTCAGTTTTGTCAGGTGTTGATCTTACACGGGATTTTTCTTGACATCGCCTTAGCTTCATGTTTTATAGCCCCATTTTTAGCTTAGCTTAGTTTTTAAGCCTTTCCTGATTTCTTTTATAGTTTCTCCTTTCTCCTCGTAACTATCATTTTAGTCTATGTTTTCTTGTTGTTGTCTTCAATGAACACAGCAAGCAGTTTTGTTTTATTCGTGCTTCGTAGCTACTCACATTAGTTTTCCATAAGCCTTTGCAAGATATATTCGCATTCATACAATATTCCTACTTGTGTAATATCTCTAACACTCAATATTCGTCTCCCTATGTAATAACATTTAGTCTTTCTATAAAAGATTTTGTGTGGCGTCTTCTAAACACCGTATTTATTTTCCATCCAGTCTTGCTGGTTTTTCAGCGTCGAATTAACAATATTATCGCTAAAACTGATTACCGTAATAATCAAAAGTATTGGAGCCTCTTGCTTTCTTGTATTTTTTTTAAAATCTATTTTGCCCCGTTCTTTTTTTTTTCAGCCATTTGACTACGGTCAGGCTTGAGCACCGCCTTTAGTCGAACAAGTCGCCCCCCCCCTCACCAAGAATTATTCTTTGTAAGCCTAGTACTTATTCTATTGGATTCTTTTGCCGAACCGCTAAGTTACGGGGACGTAAACACAACAGCATCGGTTGTCAAGCGATGGTGCGGCAACAAACACAGACACACACACACACACACACACATATAAACTGAAAGAAGACTGCTTTTGGGGGAAGGGGCCAGTCGATTATATCGACCCCCGTACGCAACTGGTACTTAATTTATCGACCTCGAAAGGATGAAAGCAAAGTCGATCTCGGCGGAATTTGAACTCAGAACGTAAAGTTAAACGAAATACCGCTAAGCATTTCGCCCGGTGTGCTAACGTTTCTGCCAGCTCGTCGCCTTAGACCTTTAGCAGCATTTCGTCCGTCTTAACGAACTGAGTTCAAATTCCATCGAGGTTGACTTTGCCTTTCATTCTTTCGGGGCTCATGAAATAAGTACCAGTTGTGCACTTGGGTTGATGTAATCGACTAGCCCCCACCCTCAAAATTTCGGGCCTTGTGCGTATAATAGAAAGGGTTATTATTATTATTATTATTAGTAGTAGTAGTAGTAGTAGTAGTAGTAGTAGTAGTATAGGATTGGATTTGCATGTGTCCTAATCAAGGCAATTAGGTCTGTACGTTTCATCTAAGCCTTTCCTTTTGTTCGGCTAATTTTCCTAATTAGCTTTTCATGAAAGGATAAGGCTTTAAAAACGCAGACTTATTTTATTCTTTTATTTATTCATTCTATCGTTGTTGTTGTTGTTGGTGGTGGTGGTGGTGGTGATGATGATGATGATGTTATTGTTGTTTCCTCTTTCTGTCAGAACCGTTACATATCATTACTGCAAGACTGGGTGACGCTGCCAAACTGTCCCAACCCACCCCAGAACATCTTCATACTAATGATAATTAAATTACTGATAATAATGCAGAATGAAACAACCCAGAATAAACTGCTCACTGCAAGTGCCTATAACTAATGTGAAATAATGGTTTCTTTGATTTTAAGTGCTGGTTGAAAGACTACCACGACGAAGAGTCTTCCATTATCACTTAGATATCAACAGCATTTATGTCACTGTATGAACAGATTTGATTTTCTCTTTTCACGGTTAGATGACATCTTGCGATGTTTTTCTCCTCTCTGCTTCTTCACTTTCGATTTCTCTGTGAATATCTGTGAGGTTTGTAATATGAGTATGTCACATATGTCTCACACATCATCGAAACGAGACTAACACTCCGCAGATTTGCAATTACGTTGCACACGTATTATATTTCTGAACTACATAACCATTCTTACATTCAGCTACGTGGACGAGAAATAGTAAAGCTTCGAAGCATTAAAACTGAAACACATGTTTTATCAAAAAACAGCAAAGGAGGGAAGCAATGTGTGATATTAATTATTTGGTTTATTTTTATTGCTAGGGCAATGCAGGTGTATGTGGTGCAGTTTGGGTAATATCTGCATCAAAGGGTGGCGAGCTGGCAGAATCGTTAGCGTGCCGAGCGAAATGCTTAGTGGTATTTCGTCTGCCGTTACGTTTTGAGTTCAAATTCTGCCGAGGTCAACTTTAACTTTCATCCTTTCGGGATCGATAAATTCAACGCTCTAATCACTGAGCCATGCGTCTTCACGCCGCCCTAGAAGGCAGAGATTATTGCCATCATCAGAGATTACTGAATGTGGCGTAATTATTTTTTTCCTTTTTGAGAGCTAGTCACAGATTGTTATGCACCGACTATTTTGTCCTATTTCTCTCCCGGTGTGTATAAATTATTGCTTTTCTTTTTCATTTAAAGACCAAACATAGAAAACACTAAGCAAAGCAATAATCAAACACAATTAACAAACACACAAAAAAAACTGTAAGTAGGGGAGTCAATCACAATTGAGAACAATTGAGAGTATATCAGCCGAAATGCTGTGTTAACAACAAAGATGAGGACAAATATCCGTCAAATGTAAATAATGTAAATAAGAAATTCTTTCTGTTTACTTTCCATTCATAACTTTATCAAAAATGTAACCCTTTCTTGCTGGTTATGGTTCACAGGTCTCCTGGTAGATTCAGGCACATTTGGTGAAGAACGGAAATTGAATCTAGATTCACACAGGCTGGTTATAATCCTTAAGGGTTAAATATATAAATGTAAAATAATAAAGCTCTTGGTATACTTAATAGAATATAGCTTGTGTTTTTTTAAGTGTTGATAAATAATTTTCTTCTGAAAAACGATTTCGATAAAGAAATAATTTAGCTTTTTGTTACATGCCTTGAAATACCATTTCCCACCACCAGGGTGAGCAGCTACCCCAGGTTAAGAACATCTGTGCTAAAGCTTTCTTTCTTAAATATTCTTTTTACATTTTCTTCCTTTTTACCATTTTACGTCTACGATGCAGCCTGGTATGCAATATAAAAAGAATTGTATAACATTTTATTACTTTAGCATTAATATTCTTAAAATCAACATTAAAGAAAAGAAATCCGGTAAGAATATAAATTGTGAATAACGATAAAATATGTTTCAACCTTAAGCAATTTTCTCACTAGAACACCCCGAATTTCTCTTTGGTTATGAATTAATGTTCGAGACAATGTGAAAGTTCTTTGATGCTTGGAGATATAAGAAATTATTGTTGGCCTAGTCTTGTTGTTCTATATCTGAGAAAGGATAGTCAAAATGTCTGCATTGTTTAGTAAAGGTCAACAACTGAATTCCCTTCAGATCGCTTTATCAGCAGACTTGCTGCATTTTCGATCGATGATTACATTACTTCATGATGATACACAGCAATGATGGAGGTCATATTTTGATGGATCATCTCTGTATTCCCTCTTCTTTAATAACTATCACATAAAAAGATTGCCTCTAGACTGGAAGCATTCCACAAAGGGTGCAATAGATGAATAGATGGCACTGGAAGTCATGTATATAGCTTTGTATATAATTCCTTTGTCTAGATCACTGAATTTGATATTTCTGAGTTGAGTTCCTATGTGCATATGTGTGCGTGTATGTGGTTGTGTGTGTGTGTGTGTGTGTGTATTTAACAGCATTAAATTAAAATCGACATATGTACATCATACAAAATGTATATACGCCATAGAAAGACATGATTTCGTTCTGTTTCATATGTGTCCACCGAGTTGGTTTTGCAACCGGAAAGCTTTCTGCAGAACCAGTGAATGTATCGTATCAAAGCACGAATTTTGTTTTGGGGGAGAGTCATTCTCTTTTAGTGCCTCCTCCAGAAACAACAGTATATATATGTATGCGCGTGTATATATATATATATATATATATATATATATATATATATATATATATATATATATATATATATATACATATATACATATATATATATATATATATATATATATATATATATATATATATATATATATACATGACAAAACTGTCCGATGAACGGGAACGTGAAACTCAGAGTAATAGTCTTTTGTTATATTTCTGCTGCTTTTAAATAAAGTATATATATATATATATATATATATATATATATATATATATATATATATATATATATATATATATAATAATAATAATAATAATAATCTTGTGTTTCCTCTCAAAAGTGTAAAGTGCAAAATATACACTCACGTTAGAAGTTATGTAGAGTCAGATGTTTATTCAAATTGTTGAACTGAATTCATTTCCTTGTGCCTAAAGAATTGGTGTGGCTGTCGTTAAGCAAACGCACACTTCAGTGAGCAGGAAATAATGTATTTCGGACTCACAGCTTTAATTATTGTCGACTGTAAAAAACATTCCCTTTGGGCATAAGGATTCATTTTAGAAACAATTACAACACCCTACACACACACACACACACACACACACACACATGTATGTATATGTGTGTATGTACGTGTGTATATAGAAATATGTGTGTATGTACGTGCGTATATAGAAATATATATGTATGTAAGCATGTATATAATTATGAATGTATATATACATATGTATACATATATACACAAACATATTCTTTTATTCTTTTACTTATTTAAGTTATTTGACTGTGGCCATGCTGGAGCACCGTCTTTAGTTGAAGAAATCGACCCTGCGACTTATTCTTTGTAAGCCTAGCACTTATTCTATCGGTCTCTTTTTGCTGAACCGCTATGTTAGGGGGACGTAAACACACCAACATCGGTTGTCAAATGATTGTGGGATATCCATTACAAACTCGACGACAGCCAGCCGTCGGATGTGGTCAGTATTCATAAGGGACGTGATGAACTTGTTGGTCAGAGCTGGCTTGACCCACCCTGGGTGAATACTGACGTCAGCACAAGAACAAGTAACATATTTATTTAGCAATCTAACGAATTCATTCTCAAATCGAATTTAACCTCACTCTCATGCGTCTCCTCCACATGTGTGTGTGTAATATCCTGTTATTGGCAGCTACAGGTCTGTCTTTTAGTAGTCTTCCATCTTTTTGTGTCCCCATCTCTCTTCCTGCAATTTTCCTTCTGCTTCTTCGTTATCTGGCAGAGATTCATTTACCCTAACATTTTGTCCCTTTTGTGTTCTTCTGTCTCCACTTTTTTCTCTTATGTCTCACCGTCTTCTTCTCTGTCTCTGTACCCCTCTGTCTCCCTCAGTCTCTGTCTGTTACTCTCTTCCTACTCTCTTACTCTCTCTCTCTCTCTCTTTCATTTTGGATGAATGCATATATGTATCTACCTATCTATTTATCTAGCTTATTCCTCTTTCTCTTCCACCCTCACTCTCTGATGTCTCTCACACGCCTCTCTCCTCTTCTTTCTCTCTCTCATCTGTGTATGTGTGCATATATGAGATGACCTACCTCACTCTCTTTTCCACATCTATCCTTTCTTTCTCCCTCTCTTTTCCCTCACTGCCATTCTCCCTACCTCTCTCTCCTTGATCTCTCTTCCCCGCCATTTCACTTTCTGCATGGTGCGTCTCTCCAATAATCTCAAGCAACAAATCCTTACTCATATCTCTTTCCTGTATTCTATTTTCTTTCTCTCTCTCTCTCTCTCTCTCTCTCTCTCTTCCTTTTACTCTCTCCCTCCCATCTCTCCCTCTCTATCATTTCATCTCTCTCACATCCCATGACCCTTCACCAACAAAGACACGCAGACAAACTTTTGCATTATTGTCAACTATATTACAACAACAACAACATCAGCAACAACAACATCAGCAACAACAACAACAACACGATGTCCACAATGTCTTCTTGCTATCTCTGAAAAACAAAAACATTT
>NC_142940.1:4213710-4226210 GCF_046866305.1 Octopus bimaculoides
CATCATCGTCATCATCATTGCCATCATCATCATCATTGTCGTTGTCGTCGTCGTTGCCCTCATCATCATCATCTTCGTCACCAAATGACCATCATCATCACCACAACTACCACCACAACTGCCATCACAACCACCACTGTCATCATCACCACTACCACAACTGCCACTCCACCATCATTATCACCATCCTCATCATTATCACCATCATCGCGACCACCATCGTCATTGTCATCATTGTCGCTATCATGACTGTTACCACAACCACCACCACCACATTATCCTCAACAGTGTCAGCATCATCATCATCATCATCAGCTGCAACTTTGGTTTTTGGTTATTGTGAAGGATATTACTGACGTTGTTGGCTTCTTTCTCTTCTTATATTTCTTGTTGTTGTCCACACTCTTCAAACTATTGTTGTTGTTGCCATCGTCGTCGTTGTCCATGTTGATGTCAGTGTGGTCCCCGTTGATGACAGGCACAGTTTGGAATGCTTTTAAGTGGGTTTCCTTCATCCAAGAATACTTGCTTCAACTATTTCCCCCCATAATCTCTGACTAGTCTGACTTCATCTTAAGAGGGTGACTTTGCAGATGCCCTCTCGCTCGCTGTTGAACTGGATAACAATGTCATATACACAGTCACATGTAAACATATACATATATGTACATTATATACAGTTCTCAACTGACATGTATATACATACATACATATATATATATACACACACACACACACAACTAAATATCAACACAAAAGTATTAAATATAAAATATAAAATATAAAATATTTTATATATAAATATAGAAATATAGAAATATAAAATATAAAATATTTTATATATAAATATATAAATATAAAGTATAAAATATAAAATATACAGGGGCTGAGCATAAGTATCACATCAATGTTATAATACTTAATTCATTATAAATTTTAATCTAAGGTCACGAGCTGGCAGAATCGTTAGCATGCCGGGTGAAATGTTTGGCAGTATTTTGTGTCATTACGTTCTGAGTAATGTTGTGTGTTTGTGGGTATTTACACTTTCATAGTTTGCATGAAGGTTTTTTTTTTTTTTTGTTTTTTTTTTTTGGTGGGGAAGATTCTTAAATTCAAGGGCTTGTCTGATATTAAACATGTTTTGAGATATTTCATAAAATACAGCAAGAAAAATTCTTCCAGTATTGATCTAATTACAAAAAAAAAAAGTGTGAATTAATGAGAGGGCAACAAGAACCTCCACAACAGATTGTGGGAAGCCTTCGGAAAGAGAGTCTGTTGACACAGTTGGTTGTGACTTGCGAGACTAACATAAATGATTGAGTCAATAGTTTTAGAATAAATATTTATTTAAATCGCTCATTATCGTGATTAGTAAAGTCAATTACTTGAATTATCCAGAAGTGAAAAAGCAACTGGACTGATAAAGGAATCATAAAATGTCTTCAAGAGAAACAACGGCATTAGTACATAAGTGGGTTTTAAATGAAGAGTAAACAGGAAGGGTGAGAAAACATGTTGAGTGTTTTGTCAGGGGAGGATATCTATGGAAGATAACGATGGAAGAATTTATGAGAAGGATGGCAGCATTGGCAGTGAAGAAAGACCTAAGAATTGCAGAGATTCATAGATAAGATGTCACAGTTAAGGTGATATACTGCAGACATAGCCAACGCATGTCAGAATACAATGTTGATAATGATGTTGATGTTGATATTGATGATGGTGTTGGTGGTGATTATAATTGCAATGATGGAGGATAACAATCATTAAGATGATGAAGAAAGTTATTATTATTGGCACCTGGGCCCAGCGTCGCCACAGTGGAAATCGATAACCAAACCTAGGGGAAGTGTTTGTTTGCTGATATCATCTGTAAACGGGTTAATTTCTAAGAAATTAAACCCATTAGATTTCAGCTGGACTATTTATTATTGCTGCCGGGAGCCATCATGCCAATCAACGTAAAGTCATAAGTCGGATAGGTCATAAGTCGGATAGGTCATAAGTCGGATAGGTCATAAGTCGGATAGGTTATAAGTCGGATAGGTCATAAGTCGGATAGGTCATAAGTCGGATAGGTCATAAGTCGGATAGGTCATAAGTCGGATAGGTTATAAGTTGGATAGGTCATAAGTCGACGACGACCTGTATAGTTTCCTGGTATAATATTTTCAGAGGATAAATAGCTTTGATCACTCAGCAATATTCTGCTTAGCATTTTGTTCAACAATGATGTGGAAATGAAGACCTGGTTCCCTGAATTCTTTGAAGCAAGACCTGGGGATGTCTATCAGGAAGGCATTGATAAGAGAGTGGAACTTTACTAAGAAGTCGTGAACAATGGAGGAGAATATGTATTAGTGAATGATTTGTTAAAAGTGTTGGCAGGGG
Source organism: Octopus bimaculoides (assembly GCF_046866305.1). Lineage (NCBI taxonomy): Eukaryota > Metazoa > Mollusca > Cephalopoda > Octopoda > Octopodidae > Octopus > Octopus bimaculoides. The sequence goes on from NC_142940.1 coordinate 4,216,108, forward strand.
GGGAAAAAAAGGATTAAAAGAAATGGAAACAAATCAAAAAAATTATTTGACAGCCGAATATATAATGTTTACACATGAATGTATACATGTAAGTGTGTGTGTGTGTATGTACAGATATATATGTATACATACATGTATGTGTGTGTGTATATATATATATATATATATATATATATATATATATATATATATATATATATATATATATAGATATATATATATATATATAAATTTATGTATGTATATATAGGTGTATATATATGGGAGAATGTACGAAAAAAACAACAACAGACGAGGACAGGTGGTGTAAACAACAAAAGGATGTATTAGTATGACGCTCGGGAATACGAAAAGTCTTTAACGTTTCGAGTTTATATGTATGTATGTATGTATGTATGTATATATATATGTATATATATATATATATACTTATAATATATGTGTGTGCATATATATACGTGTGTGTATGTATGTACATGTCTATATCTATATGTATGTAAGTATGTATGTATGTATTTATGTATGTAAACATATGTATATATATGTACATACATTCACACACATGTACACAAACAAACACACACAAACACATGCACATGTGCTCAATAAATACATACCTATCTATATATATATATATACATGAATATATCCTAGTTCTTCATTACCTCAAATCTCCCTCGCAATGCAAAACAAAATGATGAAAATTAAAGGAACCATTAACTGTCTCTCATCTGTGACACAAGCCCTTCCTTACATTATCTTCTTCATCTTTACTTCCTCCTCTACCTCCTCCCCTCGCCTTTCCTCCTTCTCTTTGCTCATTAAATTCTCTTCACTTGTGCCCATCCCTCCTCTGTTAATATCACCCACACAGACCAGGTCTTTGTTTTATCATCACTTTGTTTTTTACTGGTCGTTTGTATTCTAATTGCACTTTCTGTAACTGCACCACCCCATTACACCCACACACCCAAAGACACTGAGTATATCTCTCACTCTTTCTCTCTCTTGATATACATACATACATACATACATATATATATATATATATATATATATATATATATATATATATATACACACATGCATACATAAATACACAGACACATACAAGCATATATACATGTGTGTGTGTATATATATATATGTATATATATATATACACACACACACACACACACAAACCTTTCTACATCTCTCAAATGCAGAAATGATATAATATCTATATATACATATATATATACAATATTAACAATAAGGATTACAAATATATATATATATATTTATAATTCATGTCTATACGTATATACTTATATCCCTACATATTTAAATGTGTGTGTGTGTGTGAGAGAGAGAGAGAGAGTGTGTGTGTGTGTGCGTGTGAGAGAGAGAGAGAGAGAGTGTGTGTGTGTGTGTGTGTATCTCTGCCTTGCTAAGAATGCATTCCTTGCCACCATCTCAGAAAAAGACCCTGTCTTTCTTATCTGTTACATCTTCATTTCACTACAGACAGTGTCTGTGTGTCATGGAGCCAGCTGCTAGCATATTTCTGACAATTTACAGCTTTTTGATGTGGAAAATACCATTAATTTAGAAGAAGGAAATGGAGAGAAAAAATACAAATATATAAATATATAAACATACAAATATATAAATATATAAATATAAAGGCCTGTATGGAGAGGGAGGTGGGAAGAGGGTTTGTGGCTTGGAAGATATATGCATAATAATAATACTTTCAAATTCTAGCGGGGAGGCTATCAATTTCTTGGGAGGGGGCTGTTCATTACCTCAGCACCAGTTCTCAACTGGTACTTATTCTATTGACCCCAAAAGGATGAAGACAAAGTCAACCATGGTGGAATATGAACTCAGAATATGAAGACTGCCAAAACGGTCCAGTGTGCAAACAATTCTGCTAGTCCAACACCGAAAACATATAACTCATCCATACTTTGTATTTTATTATAGTTCTTTTTAGTGTATTTACTTATTAAATTTTGTCTATATGTGACTGTGGATTCTCATGGATGAGTTCAGGAATTGTGGTTCTTTTCTCTAAATTATATATTTATATATCATATACCGTGAAACTTAATTTAATTTTAATTTTTGATAAATTAAATTAAATTGAGTTTTTTCCTGTAAATATGGATTTTTATCCCTTATAGTATTATCATAATTATATATATATATATAGAGAGAGAGAGAGGGAGAGAGAGAGAGAGAGAGAGAGAGAGAGAGAGAGGAAGGTAGTTATGGCCAGTTGATACAGTTACCCAGGGTTTTATACCCATAAAGTGCTTAGCTTTACATAGGTCTCATCAGATCCAAATGGCCAGTGACCTATGACCTCTCTTCAAAATGGAAGGACAAAAGGCTTCGTGGCTACTTTTTGATATGATATATATATATATATATATATATATATTATGTCTAGAGAGGGTTATGCCAATGAAAATTAAATGTGCATATACATACATGTGTGTGTGTGTATATATATATCTATATATACACATATAGATGTATATATGTGTGTGTGTGTGTAAATGTATATGTATATATCTATGGATGTATAGGTGTGTGCATGTGTGTACACACGCATGTGTATTAGTATGGTAGCAGACTAGTATTAATCTTTGGTGATGGGCAAGAAGGAAGAAGATGGTTGGGAGCAGAGGAAGGGTGGGAGGAGACGGAGGAGGGGGAGTAGGGTGGTAAAGTAATTGGGATTTACTTCTCAATTTGTTATCCAATTAACAATATATATAATTCAATTTAAAGTTTTGTTTACCTTTCTTTTTTTCCACGTGTTTATTTTTATTTCAGGCTGTTATAATTGGCGTAGGAACATGACAACTGGGAGAATAGAGAAAGCGACAGATAGAACAGGCATGGAAACAAATAAAGAAGTAAAGACAAAAGACAGAGACAATGGAAGAAAGAAAGAAAAGGGGAAACAAGAAGGAATGCAAAGCTAAAAGCATGAAAAAAAGACGCTCAGTTTTGTGCTAATTCTTGTATATTTTCATCATCTTAAAAGAGATTAAAGTAGAATTCTATGAGGAATGCTTACAGAAGAGGTTCTTTCAGAAAATTAGTCGGCTAAAAACAGCTTAGGTATATATTATCTTCTGTTTATTTTTTTCTTTTCTTTTATGTTTTCACAGAGTTTAAAGTAAGACATCTTTTCATGATAGTGAAAGGATTTAGATAAAGAACCAGGTTGTGTATGTGTGTGCGTGTGTATGTGTGTGTGTGTGTGTGTGTATATATATACATACATACATATATATATAAGTAGATATGTACACACACACAAATACACACGGAGAAAAGAGAGAGATCTGTTTAGTTGCAAAGAAAGTCCTTTTGCATTTCACGATGGAAAAAAACAAATTCTTCTCTGATCTTAATTGATATAATTTAAGGAAGATAATATTTCTCCTCATTATGGACAACATACTCCTATCTCTTTGGCACATTGTTGATTCCTTGAGCAAAAAAGTTCTTCAGATTTCGAAGCATATAAACTCTTAATATCAGTTTTAACCTTCACAATCAGTAAAAGACTTTTCCATCCAAATAAGTGGTTCCCAACCATTTTTTTTTTTTTAATCTATGGACCGTTTTGATTCTTATTTTACTCCAGTAGACCCCCATAGCCAATCAATGTTTTGGAAATCCTATTGCTCTTATTTAATTAAATATATTATTAGGAATAATCATTATTTACATTATTTACATTTGATGGATATTTGTCCTCATCTTGTTTGTTGTTAACACAATGTTTCGGCTGATATACCTTCCAGCTTTCATCAGGTGTCTTGGGGAAATTTCAAACCTGGGTTCTCATTCCTAAGGTAGTGGCTAAGCGTGCAGGCTACTAATCTCAAGATTCCGAGTTCGATTCCAGGCAGTGACCTGAACAATAATAATAATAATAATAATAATAATAATTCTGGGGAGTGGGTAGTCAACTAGATCAATCCCAATGTTTAATGGTACTTATTTTATTGACCCCGAAAGGATGAAGGGCAAAGTCAACCTTAGCAGAATTTGAACTCAGAACATAGAGACAGATGAAATGCCATCATTTCTTTTGCTTGGCTAAAACTTCTTCCACTTTGCTGCCTTCCAATTTACCCACATTATTAATTTCAAATTCTGGTACAAGGCTAGCACAAGTTTGAGGGAGGGGGGAAGTCAATTACATTGACTCCCCCACCCCCACACCGAAAGGATGGAAGACAAATATGACCTCAGTGGAATTTGAACCCAGAACATAAACAGGGAGGAAATGCCCAGTGGGTTAACAGTTCTGCCAACTCACTGCCACCCATTTACCCATATTATTGCCGCCCTTTTACGCTACCAGTGATAAGGGTACAAGCCTGCAACCTCCCAAATGGGAGGAATGAAATGTCTTGTCTTGATCCTTTCATTGAATGATAACAGTAAGTTCAAATATGGTAGGTGTGTGTGTATGTGAGGGAAAGGAAGAGATTGATGAAGATAGAGAGAGAGAAAGAGAAGGACAAAGATGAAAAGAATGAACAACATAAAGAGAGAGAGAGAGAGAGAGAGTGGTGATGTTAAGAGCGGGGATGGTGGGGGACAATTAAATAAGAGGAGAATGAAAGACAATAAATCTTAAATTCTGTTAATGTTGTACATTGTGATAACTGTGAGGAAGTCGGGTGGGGGGGCAATGATGAAGATGAGAGATGTGGTGTGGATGCCAGCAGTTGGAGACATGTTGTATGGGCGACGGTGGTGATAGTGGTAGTGTTGGCGGCGGCGGCGGTGGTTGTGGTGGTGGTGGTGGTGGTTGTCATCGTGGTCATCCTGGTGATGTTGGCGGAGACGGTGTGTACATTGATGATTATGATTGTTGGTAGGTATGGAAGATGTACTGATACCGTTGCTGCTGCTACTGATGATGATGCTGTTGACGATGGTGATGACGATGATGATGATGAAGACGACAACGACGACGACGACGATGGTGGTGCTGGTAGGGGTTGCTTGATGAAGGTGATATTTTGAAGGTAGTGATCATGACGACGATGGTGGTGGTGGCTGTTTGGTGATGTCAATGGTGATGATGATGATGATGATGATGATGATGATGATGACGATGATGACGATGATGACGATGATGACGATGATGACGATGATGCCACTGCTGCTGCCACCAACAACAGTGTCAACCAGGAGGACTCAAGGATATCTTTCACAATTACCATGATAAATGACAGTCATAAATAGGATGTCATCTTAACAGACTGAGGAACACCATCACCTTACCCCTACAGATAACATTAATTACAACCACCACCACCAACGTCACCACCATCTTCTGAGAACTGTGGTCAGCATTAATTATCAGTCTATATAAATGGTTTTCTGAGCAAGTTTCTTGTCAAAGGAATCCATGAGATTCTTACTGTTGAAGAAAGATTGGGAAGTGCTGTGGAGAGGGAAAGCCGCCCTCTAAATAGAGTCGTTTGACATTTACATTACCGCCATAAACCAAAGACAAATGCCGCCAGTAAGAATTTGTGTGGATTTCAGCTGCTTACTTCATTAGCAGATAGACAATCTCAAATGATAAATAGATCCAGTTGATATATATTGAAGGGGTTTCTGTTGGGAAGGTTTGGACCTGCGAAATTTATAATCTATAGAGGTGTTGATTGTGAATTCAAGCTTGGCTTGACTTCAGGCTCAGTCAGTGTATACACACATGTATGTACATATGTGTGTGTATACATGTGTGTGCTTGTGTTTACGTATGTGTCCATGTATTTGTGTGCATGTACAGCTATGCTCGTACTTATACATGTATTACTTGAATAAATGTCCAGAGAGTGCTTATGTTTGTATACGTATGTATACACACTTGTATGTATGTTTGTGAGTGTGTGTGTGTGTGTGTGTGTGTGTATGCACACGCATGTTTATCTATGGACAGTACACAAAATCTACTCATTTATACATACACGCATACACATATGCACACGTGGACACATGAATCTATGTATCTGTATATGTATGTATGTGTGTATGTATGTATGTACATACGTATATATGTATGCATCTATGTACTGTGTATGTATGTCATTAGTTTTATTTCAAGATTTCTTGCTAATAGAGAAAGAGCTGGTTTCTAACCTAGATCCAAGGCTCCTTCATTGGAATTTCAATGTCAAAAGGGTATTTTTGTATGTATATATATATATATATATATATATATATATATATATATATATATATATGTGCAGATTTGTATGTTTTGCTGTATGTATGTATGTACATTTACAGCAACAAGGTCAGCTGATCAGAATTTAAAATAGTATTCTCTGTTTTCTAACTCAATGCAACATTATGTTTACTTAACAATTAATTACAGCTAATTGATTAGTTCATCCACAGCTAAGAACCTTTTGAGACTCTTTATCATGGTACATTACCATTTACTAGTCATGCTAATTTATTAAACTGTCAATTAATGGTAACTGATAACTCTACTTCATCCGTTCACCAGAATCTTCTGTCTGTCTTAGACTTGTTACCTTACGATTAATTAGTTATATTAGCTCATTTAATCATTAATTATGCCTAATTGATTACTCTTGTGTAGCCCCATACCAGACTCTATTGGCTGCGTCTTAGACTGGTTCCTTACCATAGAATCTTGTCTCTCAGTCTTATTCCAAGCTGTGTTTGATGTCTCATGTGTATAAATCACACAATCCCATATTAAACTCATTCTACTCTGTGTATCCACCACAATCCAATGCAAATAATAAAATGTGAAAATCAGATGAAGTTGGAACTTCATTGATCAATATATTCTATGCACAATCATACAAACTCTTATATATACATATATATATATATATATATATATATATATATATATATATATATATATATATATATATATATACATACATACAGATAGATAGATAGATAGATAGATAGATAGATAGATAGATAGATAGATAGATAGATAGATAGATAGATAGATAGGTAGATAGATAGATATGTTTCTTTATTAACCACACAGAGCTGAACACAGAGGGGACAAAATACAAAGTAGAGCTTTTCTTTTTGGGAAGAGAAAAGAAAAGGGGGGGGCGGTAGAATTTCGATCAAAAGGGATTATGGAAAGAAGGAAAAAGAAAAAAAAAAGAAGAAAGCTGATCAATAGGTATCGTGTATTACAGAAATGTAATACAGATGCCACAATGGAGGCCTCAGTGTGGTCATTAATTTGGTATAAATAGCAGACAACTCTCATTCAGATCATACCCAATTGTCTTGTGAATCTCATGTATGTCTATATGTTTAAGACTACGAAGCCCTCAATGTGATTAGTCAACCTGCTATAAATAGTAGCTCAATTTCCCTCAGATCACTTGCTCTTGTCTCTCGGTAGAAAAGCTTAAATACCGTAGCCCAGGGCTCATTGTAAATATGAAAACCTATGAAATGGTTACGGCTGCAAAGTCTTTTACCCTGGTTCTGTTTGATCACGATTGTCCTGAGTCTTAACAACAACAACTAAAACAACTATTCCTACCCTGACCATCACTACAGTCATTGCAATTGCTATCTTGTCCAATGCCGCCATCACCTATCCTGCCCAGACGTTAACTACTTCTGCAGCCAGTTCCACTCCTTCCTTTCATGGCCCCCACCTACAACTACTATTTCACTATAGCTCTTGCAACTAGCATCACCCGCATCACCAAAATTATCTTCACCAGCATCACTAACCCAAATCATCATCACAAGCATCATCATTATTGCCAAGTCCATCATCATCATCAACAACATCATCATCAACATCATCACCACCACACAACTGACAGAACACGTTTGATGTGGAAAAAGAAATACGATGTTCTTACATTGATTGAAAGCTACAGCTGCCTATATGTATATACATGCATACGTGTATATATATACATACATATAGACACATATGTATGTAAATATATATATATGTATATGTATATATATAAATGTACATCATCATCATCATCATCATCATCGTTTAAACATATATATGTATATATATGTATGTATGTATATGTATATATGTAGTAAATGTATATACATACATAGTAAATATACGCATGTATGTGTGTGTGTGTGTGCGAATGAGGGGTGGGATGTTTATATGGAAGGCCTCGACTAAATAAGTTAAGACATCGTAAAAGACAAAATAATTTGAATTCAATTACAGGACCCAGCTGTCTGCTTATATTGGCTGACGTTGCCTTACATGGACATTTGACATCTTTCAACTCATCAACGAAGAGGCTCTCGTGTTTATACGCACACATATACATGCATATATATATATATGTGTGTGTATATATATATATATATATATATATATATATATATATATATATTCAGATAGAAAGATAGCTAGGTAGATAGATGTGTCTACATATGTGTGTGTGTATACAAACACATCCATGGAAATACCGGAATTATCCATATATATATACATATGCAGATACATATGTAGTAGTAGTAGTAGTAGTAGTAGTAGTAGTAGTAGTAGTTTTTTTAGATTTGCTTAAATTTCTTTTACCTTAGTTCTGTTTAATCATGTTTGACGTGAGCCTTAACCACAACTACAACAACCATTCCTACCATTTGAACCTGGGTTCTCATTCCTAAGGTATTTTTCTATGTTATTATTATTATTAATATTATTGTTGTTGTTATTATTATTATTATTATTATTATTATTATTATTATTATTATTATCATTATTATTATTATTATTATTATTATTATTATTATTATTATTATTCAGGTCATTGCTTGGAATAATATCGACACCTGATGATGGCTGGAGGGTATATTAGTCGAAACGTTGTGTTAACAAACAAGATGAGGACAAATATCCATCACTTGACCATCACTACAGTCATTGCAATTGCCATCTTACCCATGCCTCCATCACCAAGTTTTTCGTCTGTTTAATGAATCTATTTCACTGTTATGCTTTTGCTTTGGGATAATACATACATACACACATGCCCATGGGCATATGGCATAGTTGTAATAATAATAACATCGATGAATACTTTAGGAATGAGAAACCAGATTCGAAATTTCCCCAAAACACCTGATGAATGCTGGAGGGTATATCAGCCGAAAGGTTGTGTTTAACAACAAACCAAGATGAGGACAAATATCCGTCGAATGTAAATAATGTAAATAATGTACATAATTCTTCATCTCTTGAATATAGAACTGTATTTGGTTATTATGTAAGTTTCTTAACCACACAGCTTCTAATGCTCAGACAATTCTGCCAGCTGTCTGAATTTCCAACCAACATTTCCAAAACAAAGATTGATTACTAAAATTATATCCTAATCCATCTTAAATCAAAGAAACATGAAAATCTTGTAAATCCTGATATACGTAACTTTTGACACAAACATGAATAATAAATGAAGAATTTTGATTGAGTAACATAATAATTAAAGGATTTGTAATGATTTTGGCTAGCCCTGTGTGTGTGTGTGAATGGATGGATATATATGTGAATGTAAAGTTTGTATGTATGTATGTGTATATATGAATATAAATGTATGTGATTGTGTTTGTGTACATATGAGCTAATGTACATATATGTGTATGTGTGTGCATGTGTATGTGTGTATTTATCTTAGTGCCTATGTATGTATATGCATTATATGTGTTTATGTACGCATGAATGTATGTGTGCATGTTTGTTTGTGTGTGTGTGTATGTGTACGTATTTGTATTTATCTGTGTATCTATGTATATTCATCATGTGTGTTTATGTGTGTATGTACATATGTATATGTGCATTTATGTACGTGCATGTGTGTGCATGCATGCGTATGTGTGTATATTCTTATGTGCGATACACCTTTATAGTGTGTGTATGATGCATGTATATACACATATCGATTTTTACAACCTGGTGTGTGAAGAATACATATGTATGTGTGTATAAATGTGTGTATAAATGTGTGTGTTTGTTTCTGTTGTTATTGATATCTGTGTGTTTGTACTGAGAGAAAAAGAGAAAGAAA
>NC_142940.1:4231210-4236210 GCF_046866305.1 Octopus bimaculoides
GAAGATAAATTATAAAATCTTATTTTCTTACATTTAATAAAATGTTTTAATGGTAAATACAGTAAAAGAACTTTTCTAAGAGATTGGTAAGACATTTTAATGGAAGAATTCTTAACCAAAAATAGATCGTCACATAAGTGTCAAACTTGGAGTTGTTGCATTGAAAATCTTAAATTGATATTGGTTCCATGTGTCAAGACTATATTTAATTGAAGAGCTAAAAGCTTGGAAGAGTTCAAGTTTAGTAAGACAATTAAAATGGCCTTTCATTGATGGTCATATTTACACAGTTAGGAGCACCAGGTAATTTTACACATCCACAAGTATAGACAACGAGGCTGTGGATCTAAGAGAGATAGATTCTTTTGTGCAGTTTTGTAACATTTAGTTAACAAAACAGAACTGCATTCAGTGATGAATCACAATGAAAACTTTACGATTTTATAGCAAGAAAGTTGCTCATTATAAAATTATTCTAAATTAACAAAACCTTGATTCAGCAGAAAGATACATTTCATTTGACTGAGGCTTTATTCAACTAAATTCGCTAATTACGATTCACTAATTGACACAATTGACATCTCTTCTTCAAACTGTCACATTAAATAATTGAAAACTTCGTTTATCTTCTGAAGTCTAACAGTATGTACTGAAAGACATAAAGTGGTCAGTTAGTAGATTAGTTGGAAGAAGAGCAGACAGGTTACTTCTGTAGTAACTGTTATAGTTCTCCATTCTCTGAGAACACACACACACACACACATTGTGTGGTAAGTAGTTTGCTTACCAACCACATGGTTTCGGGTTCAGTCTCACTGCGTGGGATCTTCGGCAAGTGTCTTCTGCTATAGCCTCGAGCCGACCAAAGCCTTGTGAGTGGATTTGGTAGACGGAAACTGAAAGAAGCCCGTCGTATATGTGTGTATATATATATATATATTTATATAAATAAGGATAAGATAGGTATTTAAAATATTGATCTTATCAAGTGGTCAGCATGGGAATAAAAACCATCAAAGGTAATAATTATTTAAAATTATAATACAGGGTATCAAGAGATACCACCACGCTGAAAAAATAGCAGTCAAATCCTGACTCCAAAACCACAATAAATGTCCGCAAGGCACGATTAGCGAAGACGAAGACCAAATAAACCAGTAAAAATAATAAGATAATTTCAAATCCTGGATTTCTGGCTTTGCATAAATACTCTGCCTTCATCAGTGAAATATATGTAAGTATACTGTTTATATACATGTATTTGTATTTATGTACTTGAGTATATTTCACTGATGAAGGCAGAGCATTTATGCAAAGCCAGAAATCCAGGATTTGAAATTATCTTATTATTTTTACTGGTTTATTTGGTCTTCGTCTTCGCTAATCGTGCCTTGCGGACATTTATTGTGGTTTTGGAGTCAGGATTTGACTGCTATTTTTTCAGCGTGGTGGTATCTCTTGATACCCTGTATTATAATTTTAAATAATTTTATATATATATATATATATATATATGTATGTATATGATTGCACGTCTGTGTTTGTTCCCACATCATCGCTTGACAACCAATGCTGGTGTGTTTACGTTCCTGTAAAGAGAGCAATAGAATAAGTACCAGGCTTACAAAGAATAAGTCCTGGAGTTCATTTGCTTGACTAAAGGCGGTGCTCTTGCATGGCCGCAGTAAAATTACTGAAACAAATAAAAGAATAAAAGAGTAAAAGAAAAGAATATGTATTCATGTATGTATTCACAACTACACACACACACACACACACATATAAACATATACATATGTATTTATATTTATGTATACACAATTATACACACATACACATATATAAAGACATATATATATATATATATATATGTATTTATATTTATGCATGTATGTATGCACAATTACATAGACACACACACATACAGTCATACATACGTATATGCAAGTTTATGTGGGAAGAAAATATAACAATTTCTTGTCTACATCAATATCTATGCATCCAGTGTGTTTATTTACTGTATGGCAGATATGCACCCCGTCCACTCACGGATGGTCATACGCAATTAACAAAATTCCCTAATATACACAAATTCTCATGTTGTATTATCATTGTAAGTTTAGGGAGTAGGGAGGGGGGGATGACAACCTCATTAATTTTTAACCGAGCAATGTTTATTTTTTATTATTATTCTGTTACAGATTTGAAATTAGAAAGAATGAACTGATATATATATATATGTGTGTATGTATATATATATACATGTATGTATGTATATACATGTATGTATATATGTGTGTATATATGTATGTATATGCAACTGAATACGCATAGAAATGGAAACATATTTTATTTTCTCTGACCTCCCCCACCTTATTGTCATGCCATAATTCTCACACGTCCCACCACCACCACCATCACCACCACCTCTACCAACACCTCTACCAACACCAGTGCCACCCCCAATGCTCACCGTCGTCACCACCCCCGATACCTCCACAACAACCATCACCATCCACTGTCATCACAATAACAACCATCACCATCAAATGGAACAAGTGCCATTTATGCTCCCACTACTACTAGCAGATCAATGTGTCCTGAGTTCAAATCCTGCCCAGGTCGCATTTATCTGTCCTCCTCTGGGATCAATATACCAAAGTATCAGTCAAATACTGATGTTCATATGAATGGCTGCCACCTTTCATCCTTTTGGGGATCGATAAAATAAATATCAGTCAAATACTGGGGAGGGGGGAGGTCAATATAATCGACTTGCCCCACCCACCCCAAATTTCAGGCCTTGCGCCTTTAATAGAAAGGATTCTTCTTCTTATTATTATTATTAGCAAAACTCACTTGCCCTTGCTTGGGTGCTTACACCTCCTCCTTTTATCTGAACCCCCTCATGTACTGCCACCAACCCCCACCTCCTACCCATTCACTCTGGTGGTGGGGGGTCTTTTCTGACCCCTCTCCCACCTAGACTCCCCACTCCAGTTGCCACTATCATTATCTCTACTTACTCTTCCAAGCTCTTGACTAACCCCACCAACCCCTTAAAGAAAACACATACATTCATACATACACACACACATGCACAACACCAATCCCCTGGTTCCATTCTGACCACTTTCCCATCTGCGTACTCACTATATTAACCACTCCCCCACACCTATAAACACTCCCATCCACACACTTCCATCCACATACACACACACACACACACTCCTTAGCACCACAAGAGCTCCATCTTGGGTCAATGTTATTTATTCATTTATAATGAATAATTTACCAAGAAATTCAAGCTGTTTTGGCAGCTGCATCCTGTCAAACATCAATTTGTTATCCTAGCTTCGTTTTCTTCTAATTCTTCAAGTTCATTATTATTATTATTACTATTATTATTATTATTATCATTATTTTTGTTATTATTATTATTGTTATTCATATTATATCATTGTCATTGCTATCATTATTACCAATAGTATTATTATTATTATTATTATCATTATTATTGCTGTTGTTGTTGTTGCTATTAATATCTTTGTTATAAATGTTATTACCTCTTTTATTCATGGTTTGAGAAATACATCAAGAGTTTCCTTTCTTGGAACAGGAATTAAGGACATTTTGGAGAACATGTATAGAAATGTAATCATTAAGAGAACCATTACGGTGTTGGGAGGTAATGCCTTGTGGCATTTAGGCTGTGGAGAACATGTGGCGTAGTGATGAGAGCATTGCACTGACAATTGCAAGATTGCAGTTACAATTCCCAGTACATTGTGTTCTTGAGCGATACACTTCACTTCACATTGCTGCAGTCCACTCAGCTGTGATAGACTGGCATTGCATTCATCATCATCATCATTATCATCATTATTATCATCGTCTTCGCCGTTGTCATTACTATTGTCACCATCATCATCAACATTATCATTATCATCATCATCGTCATGATCATCAGCATCATTTTCATCATCATCATCATCATCATCATTTTCGCCATCAACATCGCCATCATCATCATCATCATCATCATTATCATCATGATCATCACCATCACCATCATCATCATTATCATCATCATCATTTAACGTCTGTTTTCCACACTGGCATGGGTTGGACGGTTTTACAGACGGTTTCTGTGTATGTCCTCCATCATCACTTGACGACTGGTGTTGGTTTGTTTATGTCTCCGTAACTAAGCTGGCTCAAAGAGATTAAGTACCGAGGTCGATTTCTTTCATTAAAATTCTTCAAGGTGGAGCCCCAGCATGGCCGCAGTCTAATGGCTGAAACAAATAAGAGTTAGAAGGTGAAAGATAAAATACTCTAAACTCTACTACTACTGCTGCTACTGCTGCTACTGGTGTTTTCTCATTATTTAATACCAGAGAAGTATTCTAAACAAAATACCTCCAAATTCTTCTTCCCAACGTCTGTCACTCTTCCAGCCTACGTCAACCTCCTCCTCCTCCTCCTCTTCCTACATCCAAACCTTCAATAAATATGCCAAACACTACAAAACTCTGTTGTTTTATATATTTAATTAATGTCACCATCACCACCATCACCACCATCACCATCTCCACTAGCAACAGTGCCACCATCACCATCACCACAACTACCACCATCACCATCACCACTACTACTACCACCACTACCACCACCACCTCCATTGCCTCTGCTGTGGTGATATTTTACATCAAGAACCACTGCAATGGACGTTTACTCAGCTGTTTCCGACTTGTAATTCGACTGACTTCCATAAAACAGACAACAAAATCACACACACACACACGGTCGCTCTCTCCTTCTTCTCTCTCTCATATAGATATCTATAGATAAATACATGTATGCATCCATACATATATATATATATATATATATATATATATATACATATATTCTCACACTTACTCACATATACAGGTATGTATGCATGCACACACAGACACACACACACATAAAGACTCTGCCATACACATACACAT
>NC_142940.1:4238710-4251210 GCF_046866305.1 Octopus bimaculoides
GCCCAGTACTGGAAATTGTCTTACAGATAAAGAAGAGAAAGGGACACTACCTGGGTTCAAACCCACGTGCATTTTGTTCCTTGCTTTCTTCTTTCCCTTTCTTGTCTTTTCTAGATTTTCTTTTAGTTCCTGACAAAGGACTATGCTTGAAACATTATAGTTCAGGCATGGCTGTGTGGTAAGAAGCTTGCTTCCCAACCACATGGTTCCAGGTTCAGTCCCACTCCCACTCCCACAGCACATCACTTTAGGCAGGTGTCTTCCATTATAAAACCTTAGGCTGATCAAAATCTTGTGTATGGATTTGATAGGTGTCTTGGGGAAATTTCGAACTGGGGTTCTCATTCCTAAGGTATTTTTCGATATTATTGCTATTATTATTATTATTATTATTATTATTATTATTATTATTCAGGTCACTGCCTGGAATCGAACTTGGAATCTTGGGGTTAGTAGGTAGAAAGATAGACAGACAGCTAGCTAGATAGATAGATTGATCTTGGTGTTTACATCTGTTTACATCCGTTAATAGAAACACATACACATACACACACGCACACACACACTCATCTATATGGGTGCATATGTGTGTTTGTGTCTGTGTGTGAGTGCTCGTGTGAACTAAATTACAAGTTAATAGATATATTCTGTTAGCTAATATAACATTGAAACCATTCCCTGTTAGCACATCAGTAATTTATTAATCACACAAGCTGCCAAGAATATGTTAGAGATGCAAATCATTCTATCCAATTTCACTTAAGTCCTTAGTAATAGCAGGTTCATAAGCAGGGTCTCCACGGGCTGTTGAAGAAACGACTCTGTTGCTAATGAAATCCCAAACGCTGGATTAAATTGCCGAGGAATATAAACTTTATTTAATATATATATAAATGTGTGTGCGTGACATGTGTGTGTGTGTGTGTGTGTGTGTGTGTGTGGGTGTGGAAGAGGGTGTAATATATTCATGTGCCAACAGTTCAGGGCAGTTAATTATTTTTCAGTTTTATGCATAGAAATGTCAGTATGTACATGTGTTGTATATTTAAATATGTGTGAGTATACCTACATACACATTCACCCTCCCATACATATACATACATGTATATACATACACACATACACACATATATATATGTATCTATATGCATATGCAAACATATATGTATATATACATATATGCGTATACATATATATGTACATATATTTATAAATACACATACACACCCTCTCATGTATATGCATATATATATATATGCATATATGCATACATATATGTACATACCTATATACATACATATATTCATTTGCATATATGGGTACAGGATGTCAAAAAACATGAACAAAATGAAAAACGAGAACATAAAAAACAAAAACATGGAAAACGAACTTTTTTTGTGAACAACGAAAGAAACAAATAGAAAAACAAGACATGCAACATAAAGAACAATCCCTTCATCAGTTGTCCTCTGTTTTATCTACTCCACATTTTGAACGTAGGGACAAGATGTGACTTTGTTGAAACAGTCCTTCCCACAAAGCAAATTTTAAAAATTTGGGATTTGCCGAGGGTTAAAGTGGGGACAAAACAGGACAGTGAAAACAAAACAGTATGTATGTGTATATATATATATATATATATATATATATATATATATATATGTGTGTGTGTGTGTGTGTGTGTGTGTGTGTGTGTGTGTGTGTGTGTATATATATTTATATATATATATATATATATATATATATATATATATATATATATACATCTCTCTTTCCTTTCCTGAGCGTCCAATAATACTATCCATATCACGTCCTCACCTTGTTGTTTTTTTGTTTTTTTGTTATTGTGTTTTTGAACTATATATATATATATATATATTTTATATATACATATATATATATATATATATATATATATATATATATGTATTTGTGTATGCATATTATTTCTGGTTCTGTTTCATCAACTACTCTTTCTCCCCCCCAATTCGTCTCTCCCCCTCCCTCCCTCTCTAATTTCCGCTTTCTCCACCCATCTTCCCTTCCTGTCTGCTCTGTCTTAACTCACATAAGATAAACACTGCAAATATATCGAGTCTCTCCTTTGCTAAGAATGCACCTAAATTTAATCTGTCAGATTACACAAGAAGTAAATTTCCTTTTTATGAAGAATTGGCTTCTTGCTAAACAGAATTAGTGATGGAGTAGGAGTGAAAAAACACAGGCAAGATAAAGTATTTATACTACCAAGATGCAGTTTATGGGTTCAAATACACCACAGACATTTTGTTTTTTATTCCAAATTTGGTATTTACAGTGACAATAACTCAGACTAGGAACAAATTCCTTCAACTGTATTGAAAAACATGAGTTACCAATAGCAGAGCAATAACAAACACAATGGTTGTGGAACTGTTTCCAGAGGGAAACACAATCTTTCAGGATGATAATACACCAATTCCCACAGCTAAAGTTGTTACTGAATGGCACGAGGAACATTCTAGTGAAGTTGAACATCTTATCTGGCCACCACAGTCCCCCGACCACAATATTATTGAAAATTTATGGTGCATTTTAGAAAAACAAGTAAAGAGTCGATATCCTCCACCATCATCACTACAAGAACTGGAGACTGTTTTAGCTGAAGAATGGACAAAAATTCCTTTGGAAACAATTCAAACTTTGTACGAGTCCATACCTCATAGAATTCAAGCTGTAATTATTGTTAAAGGTGGTCCTACCCCATATTAACATGGCATATATATTCCTCACCTGGATGAGATGCTAGTCCGTCACAGGATTAACTCACTTTTGCCAGCTGAGTGGACAAGAGCAACATAAAATGAAGTGTTTTGCTGAAGAACACAATGCATTGCCCAATTCAAGAATCGAAACCACATTCTTACTCTCACAAGTCCAACTCCCGAACCACTAAGCCACACACCTCCACATCTGTAAATATTACTCCAGTGGGATTTGAACATGGATATAAGGAAATAAAAATTAAATGTTTCAATAAAGTATTAAATTAAATTACTCTGCAATAATTGGGCAAGACAAAGTATTTTATTTAACAAGCTAATAAATCAACTAATTCACAAATTTTCAGCAAAATAATGTTTTGATATATAATATCAATATATATATAAACAGCTTAATTATAGATGAATATTTTATCAAAAATCTAATTAAGATGAAGGTTTAATACTCGCACCTACTCATTAGGTTGCATTGATTATATATGGCAACTATTTATTAACAATATTAAATAATATATTACGTGAACACATGAATATGAGATCTGAACAGTTAACAGTGAGTTAGTGTTATGTTGGAATAAACTTCATAAAATCAACTTAAGATGACTCCAACTACTACACTTGGACATACTTGTACTACACCGTCTCTTCAGATGACTATGCATCTAATTGCGGAAAATATGATCCTTTGCCATGCGTTATATAACAGGATACAAAATCTTGACATGAAGGGTCAGTAGGCTGTAATGTAAATATATTACATAGAATCAGGAGCACTTGAACCACCAGCAGCAGCAGCAGCAGCAGTAGTAGTAGAAAAAAGATGGAAGAGGGGGTAGTACCAACGGCAGCAGCAGTAGTGGTGGCTGTAGTAGTGGTAGAAGAAGAAGAAGAAGAAGAAGAAGAAAGAGGGGGTAGTACCAACAGTGGCAGTAGTAGTGGTGGCTGTAGTAGTAGTAGTTGTTGTTGTTGCTGTAGAAATAACTGTAGCAGCAATTTCAGTGGCAGTGGTGCATGTAGAGGTGGTGACAATAATGGTGGTGGTGGTGGTGTTGATTGTGGTGGTCGTCGCAGTGGTGGTGTGCTGGCAGCAGTGACAGTTCCTGAAAAAAAAAAAAAAAATGGAAAACTACCCAAATGTTTCTAATAGAATATTTTCTTTAGGCAGAATCATTTCTGTGAATTAAGATTTCTCACATTGGTCATTAAAACAATATTAATTTCCATTACCAATTGCAGAAAGAAAAACAGAAACAAAAAGAACAAAAAAAAAAAAAAAGAAAAAGATAATATAAGACCAAACAAAACAAAAAAAAATCCAAACAAAAACTGAAAGAAACAAAAACTAAAGACTGAATATCTCTTTGTTTGAGTATTTTGAGGAGGTGATAGAAGTGCGTGTACACAGTGGGTGGTATTCTCTATTTTTCTCCTTAAGGAATTACCTAAAATAAATGCTATCCTGATACCATTTTGGTAAAAATTATTCCTTCAATTTCCAAGAAGCATTGATAACTTGAGTCACATGAAAAAAAAAAATATTTCCAATGGATTTTCAAGGAGAAGCACGGCATTGTTTATTGTAAAGTTAGTTGTAGAAACAAAGTGTTTGTTTGTGTTTTATTAATTTTATTAATTGGTGTGTTGAGGGTCCTTCAATTAATTTTTTATTCTCTGAATCTCTATTGACAAAAATAACTTGCCCATGTGTTAATTGTTTAACTGATTAAAAATTAATGGCCTGCTAATTGATTCAGACAAAAGATTTTCCCATGAAAAGGTTAAATGATAGCACTTGCTTCATATGTCACTGTTGGGTGTGAGTGCATGTGTGAACGTGCATGTGTGAACGTGCGTGTGCGTGTGTGTGTATGGGTGTATGCGTGTGTGTATGCAAAAGTGCATGTATGTGTGGCATCATGCATATGCATGTGTGTATGTGTTGGCATGTGTTTAAGTGTATGCATATGTGTACTTATGCGAAGGGATACATGCAGGTGTGCGTGTATATGAAAATGTATGTATGTGTGAGTGTGTGTATGTGAGAATGTGTTTGAAGTGTGCAAGTGTATGCAAGTGTGTGTGTGTATCTATGTGTGACAGTGCGTGTATGTACGTGTGTATGTGTCGCCATGTGTATGAGCATGTGCACATGTGCACTTATGTAAAGGGGTACATGCAGGCTTGTGTGTAGGAAAGTGCATGAATGCATGAAAATGTGTGTATGTGAATGTGTTAGAATGTGTTTGTTGTGTGTGTATGTGAACGAGCATGTATGTGCAAAAGTGTATGAACGCATATGTATATGTGTGAATATTTGCATAAGTATGCACATATGTGCAATTACATTTGCATGTGTGTGCATATCTGTAAAGGTGCATGTACAAGTGGTGTATGTATGAATAACCTTGTGTATGCGTGTGTATGTGTGTGAACATGCATGTATGACTAAGTGAATATATGCATGCATATATATGGTAACTTGTGCATAAACATGTGCATTTTCAAAATTATATTTGCATGCATGTATATATATATATATATATATATATATATATATATATATATATATATATATATATATATATATATATATATGCAGGTAAATGTGTGAGAAAACGAGCGAACAAGGAAGAGAGAGAGAGAAAGATGAAGTAGAAAGGAGTAGCAGGGAGAGAAGTGGGAGGAGGGATACTGTGAAAGAGAGGGGAAAGAAAAGCAGAGAGAATGAGGGAGAGATGTAAAGGAGATACAGGCAGTGTAGAGGGAGAGGGAGAGGGATAGAAGCTAAAAAAAAAAGGAGAGGAGTGAGAGGTAGAAAATGAAGTAAAGGGGAAATACTAGTAGAGAAAGGAAAAGAATGCAGGAAATATAATGATGTAGTAGTAGTAGTAGTAGGAGGAGGAGGAGGAGGAGGAGGAGGAGGAGGAGGGAAGGAAGAGGGGGGAAGGAGGAGGATGTTAAAGAAGGGGAAATGAAAGTGAGGAAAGGAACTATCAATGAACATAGAAGAGAAGAGAAGGGTAATATATGTGCACATGTGTATGTGTTTGTGTGTGTATATATATATATATATATATATATATATATATCACCTTGATCATCATCATCATCATCATCATCATCATCACTTAGCGTCTGCTTTCCATGCTGGCATGGATTGGATGGTTTGACAGAAGCTAGTAAGAGAGAGAGAGATCTTAGCAATTTAAAAACTTTGAGAGAACGTGAAATAACTCTTTGTTGGAACTGTGAATCTCAAAGCAGATAAAGGTATAAATAACAGCATGTAAATATCAGGTAATCCAAAGGGTTTTTAAGTCAAACTGCTTTGGGATTTACCATTCCTAAAAAAATTAGACAGCCAGATTGACAGACAGACAAACAGATTGACAGACAGACAGACAGACAGACAGGAAGATAGCTAGATACATACATACATACATACATGAATAGATAGATAAAAGTGCCTGTGTGCTACCATGTAAAAGTGCCTGTGTGGGGCCAGGTAAAAGCACCCGAGTAGTGCCACATAATAGCACCCAGCATACTCTGTAAAGTGGTGGGCATTAGGAAGAGCGTCCAGCTGTAGAAACCAAACGAAATGAGATTGGAATCTGGTGCAGCCATCCATCTTGCCAGCTTCTATCAAACCATCCAACCCTGACCCCTATGAGCCAGGCATGACCCAAGAAGGGACAAACAACAACTATAGACACACAAGTCCTGAGATTTTGGTGAAGAGGGATTTGTGGATTACATCAACTCCAGTGATCAACTTGTATTTTTTTTATTGGTTTTGAAAGGATGAAAAGCAAAGTCGACCTTAGTAGAATTTGAACCCAGAACACAAACACAGACAGAATGCCACAAAGCACTTTGTCCTGTGTGTTTATGATTCTGCTGCTTACCACCTTAAATCTACTAATAATGGTAATTTCTATCATTTGTTTCGAATCCCAGTTTACCAATGGTTTAATTTTGTAACCACCTCCCTGGTTTCACTCCGTCCCCTAACCCCTCTCACCCCAAAATTCCAAATTTTCTTCTGTCTCTCAGAAACCCTGTTAATATGGAAACTTGACCCTTAGCATTGATCCGATACCCTTGTCCCTAGACCCTAGGTTTTCTTCTCTCTTTTAGAAAACCTCTTTTTTCTTTTCTAAAGGAACCAAATCCTAGATTTCATCCAGACCCCTTGTCCCAGTTTTTACCACAGTTTACTTAGTCGACTAACAGGTACACACACAACCACCATGCCCCGCCCGACCAAACACCCACCAACCCACACCCCCAGCCTCCACCATTACATCAGTTTGTTGTTTCATCATCGGTTCTGCCTTCCATTACTTGCTGATTCTTTGATCCTTCACAAATGGAAAAATATTAAATATTTATTCTATTGTTTTTATGAATATGTTTATTTTGTGTGATGCTTGCGCTTGTATGTGAGTGTGCATGTGAGTCTCTGTGTATGTGCTTGCATGTGTATATGTGTGTATATGTATGCACTTATGCTTATATGCGTATGCTTCACATTAAGTGTGCGTACACTTGTTATGTGCATGTGCACAGGTGTGTATGTGTGTCTGATGTATTATGACTGTGTGATGTTATTTGCGTTACGCATGTGCGATGTTTTATAGGTCTCCATGTGAGGCTTTGTGTGTATACATGTCTATGTGTGTCTATAACACTATATGATTATGTGCTGTGTGTGAGTGTATATGCTATTTGTGTGTCGTATGTGTGTGTTTCCATATGCTTGCTTGCGTATGCGTATCCATGAGTGTCTGTGATAAAAGAGCCTCTGTATGTAAATGCATGTGTATGTAAATGCGTATGTTACTCCCTGTGTATATGTGTGCATGTATGCGTGTGTGTGTGTACATGTACAGTAACTGTTAGTATATGTATAAGTGTGTATATGTGTGTTTCTTTGCCCGCGTGTCTAAAGCTCTGTACGATTATATTTGTAAATGAGTGGGTAAGACATGTATGTGTTTAGTGTTTGCTTCCAAAGGTCTGTTTGCATATGTGTGAGAGCCCCTCTTTGTGTGTGTGTGTGTGTGTGTGTGTTTGTTTGTGTGTGTGTGTGTGTGTGTGTGTGTGTTTGTTTGTGTGTGTGTGTGTGTGTGTGTGTGTATAGTCACTTGCTAATGTATATGTACATGTCCCTATAAATATGTGTATATATGTCTATGTGGTTCATGTGTGTTTGTTTACAGACATATGTGTGTATATGTGTGTGGTGCATATGTTTGCATACATGAATTCATATGTGTGTATGTATGCATGGTTGTGTGTATATGCATCCATGCATATGTATGTGTGTTTGTGTCCATATGTATGTGTATATTTATAAGTGTGTATATATGTGTATGTATGTGCATGTATGTATATGTTTGAATGTGTGTATATATATGTGTGCGTGTGTGTGCATGTGTGAGTGAGTGCTGTGTTTAAAATACTGATATTCGCAAAAAAACATCCTCTGAATTATCAATAAGTTAACAAGAGAAATCGATGATTGATTTTTTATTGATAATCATTGGTAGGAGGTGTAATATTCTGATGAGTAGAAGGGTGAGGATTAGTACAGAGATGGGCTGAAGCAATGTAATGCCAAACAGAATATTCAGAACTTGTCTGTCTTCACTGTTAATTACATTTTGTTTTGAGTTCAATTCCCACTGGACCATCTCCACATTGATTTTCTTCCCCCATGGGTTGTTCAGTACCAGTTGCATATTGGGGTAAATTCAGAAACAGTAAACTGCTGAAATGGATATATCTAACAGGGATGGGGCTGAGTGGAAGAAAAGAAGTGAAGAGGAAGAGGTGGAGATGAGTCAGGGGTGCAGAGGAAGAGGTGGAGGGAAAGAAGAAGAAGAAGAAGAAGAAGAAGAAGAAGAAGAAGAAGAAGAATGAACACGAGGAAGAAAGAGAGAGAGAGTGAGCGTAGAATAAAGGGGGAGGTTGGGGAAGAATTTGTGATGACACCTGAACTTGGGAAAATATTATTGTTTGGTTGCCTTTGACATTATTGGGTCAAGTAAAAATAGAATAAGAAAGGGTTTCACTGATTTGCTTTAGCATCAGTTTAGGATTAGGGATGTATAAGGGACAGGTAGAGTCAATTAGATAGATACCCCCACCCACCTTGAGACACATAGACAGATAGATATATAGATTCACAGGCAGACAGGTAACAGGAGAGAAATAGATAGACAGACAGATATAGATTGATAGATAGATAGATAGATAGATAGATAGATAGATGGAAAGGTAAGCAGATAGGTAAATAGTTATAGGTGAACAGATATATAGACACTTCTTACCTAAATACATATACACATACATATACATACATACAGACAGACAGACAGACATACATACATACATACAAGCCATAACCACTCGTAATAAAAAGGAAGTGCCAGTGGAATGTTCCAGTGAAAACAAAATGTAAGCATAATAGACCTGACATAGTGATTTGGGATAGAGAAGAGAAAATGTGTACAGTTGAGGAAATTCCCTGAACTATTGAGAAATTTGCAGTTATTCTATCCAGATTACAAGTTCTGGTTTATGCCTGTAATTATTGGGACACTGGGATATGTAACACTGCCTAAGTACAATCTTGAGAAACTAGGCGTCTCAAAACCAAAAAGGAGAAAGCTGATTTGAAGATTACAGATCCAAGCCATCACTGAAACTGTAAAAATCTGTAAAACTTTCCAGAAGTTTATCATTTAAATATATATGAGCATGTCTAGATCTGTGAGTATATGCATGAGAAGACAAACACAAAACAAAACATACACATCTGGACTTGTATATACACATACAAACAAAAAGACCTTGTTGTTGATGTTGAAATTCCAAGGAAGGAGCCTTGGATCTAGGTTAGAAACCAGTTCTTTCATTATTGGCAAGAAATCTTGAAATAAAACTGAACAATCACATACACACTTACATGCATGGAGAGAGAGAGAGTAGAATGCATGTATGCATGCATTGTTGGATGGAGGGACAGAGAGACAAATAGACGAATAGTAAGACAGACAAACCGGCAAACAGATAGATACACAGAGAGTTATACTGACAGGGCAGTATAAAGACAGACAGACAGACAGACAGACAGACAGACAGACAGATAGACAGGTATCTGACTTGCTTAAACCAGAATATTTTTAATAGATGCTACAGTCTTAAAACTGTCTGTACAAATTTGCAAACCAATTTCTGTCTTCTTATAGCCTAGATCTCTTGATGCACATAGCACCAATTCTAATGACTCAATCACGCAAAATCTACAACTAATTTATTTCATAAGACCTTTATTTCATATGGAATCTTCAAGCTATATTATATCAGGTTCTCATTGTTTCCTTGCATTCTTTAGACAGAGTAGCCATGAAGATTCCAAAACTAATTCTTCTAAAAATATCATAAGAAAAGCTTTGCTCATTTGTTTAAAACGTGTCTGCAATTAATGCCGATTTCACAATGCCACATATATGCCATGAGAATATATCGCTTCTTAATAATATATCTTACTGTGCTGAAAATCCATGAGAATATTTGGTCAGCTTTATTAGGATCTGTGTATAATGAGAATAGCAATACATTTAATGACTTTACGTATTTTATGAAATGAATACGAATGCTTCCACCGTTTTATCCTCATCACGGGAACCATAACGAATATAGAATTTATTCAGCAATGTAATAATTTGGAAGATACCGAACAGAATTCTAGAACAATTTATATGCTAGGATGAGAAACTATGAAGAGATATTGATTAGGAAAAAAGAAATTCTAGGTTCAAATCTTAGTCTATTTCTCAGCAGATAACAATTATTTGAGTTTAAATTTTTTTGAGTTTTAAGGCGGTGAGCTGGCAGAAACGTTAGCACACAGGGCGAAATGCTTAGAGGTATTTCGTCTGTCTTTACATTCTGAGTTCAAATTCCACCGAGGTTGACTTTACCTTTCATCCATTCGGGGTTGATAAATTAAGTACCAGTTGCATACTGAGGTGGATCTAATCAACTGGCCCTCGCCCCAAAAATTTTGGGCCTTGTGTCTAGAGTAGAAAAGTATTTTTTGGAATTTTTTGAAGGGGTTTCTTTTTCTATTATGATATCTTTGATCTTTTACTTATTTCAGTCATTAGACTGCAGCCATGCTTTCAAGTGTTTTAGTGTAACAAATTAACTCCAATACCTATTTTTTACCTTTTTTTTAAAAAACCTGGTACTTATTTGATCAATCACTCATGCCGAACTGCTAAGTCATGGGGATGCAAAGAAACCAACACCAGTTGTCAAGCAGTGATGGAGGACAAACACAAGAGCACACACACACACACATATGTGCACACACATATATGATGGGCTTCTTTCTGTTGCTGTCTACCAAATCCCTTCACAAGACTGGTTGAACTGGGGCTATAGCAGAAAACCCTTGCCCAAGATACCACACAGCAGGACTGAACCTGGAACCATGTGACTGGGAAGCAAACTTTGGATAGCTCTTTCAGTGATGATGATGATGATGATGATGATGATGATGATGATGATAATGACAATGATGACAGCGATGACAGCTACGACAGTGATAACAATATAACTGGCATTCATTTCTATTCACCCAGAATAATAAATAATACAGTTTATTCACGCAACATTTGTACTCAAAAGCTTAATAACTGTATCATAGTATTTTGTTCTGTGTCCATTGTTCTTTGATGATGAATTAAATAATAATAAGTTATGTAATATCTCTCTCTCTGTCTATCTCTCTCTCTTTCTCTATCTCTCCCTCTCTCTCTCTATCTCCCACCTTCTCTCTCTCTCTCATACGTGCAGTAACAGTAAATATTTATATTGTAATATATATACATGTGTGTATATATACATGTGTGTAAATATGTATAGGTATGTCCTGATTAACATTTGTTGTTCCATCCATATTTGTGTGTGTGTGTGTGTGTGTGTGTGTGTGTTTCTTGTTGCTTTGTGTATAAGTTGTCACAAGGAAGTAGTTAAAAGTTTAGCACAGTCGCAGGTCTCTTTATCACTCTGAAATTTCGTTCTGGGCACAGCTACAGGTAAACCAGTTTGCTGCTGCTGCTGCTGCTGCTACCCTCTCTACAAACAGGAAATATAGACACTCTTGATAAGTGAGTAAAAAGGTAGGATTTTACAGTATTTGGGCCAACATGAAAAGGCAACAGAAAATAGCACAAAAAATACAAACTTTTATCTATTGAATGACAAAATTTCTGTGAATATGTTCTTTTTAATAATTATGATCAGCATGATGGTAATCGGGTAACAGAACCGTTATCGTGTCCGGCAAACTGCTCAGTGGCAATTTCATCCATCTTTATGTTCTGGGTTCAAATTCAGCGAAGGTTGGCTTTGTTTTTCATTATTTCAGGGTCGATAAAATGAGTACCAGTTGAGCACTGGGAGTTGATGTAAACAATTTATCCCCTCTCTGGAACGACTGGCCTCGTGCCAAAATCTGGAACCAATAATTATGTTCCTTGTTTTCAAAGCAGATCAATATTTCTGATCAGGTATCAGATCAAAACTCTCCCAGTCTTTTATTTGAATAATCAAGGTACAACTGTATCGTGACTAAACAGCAGTGATCACAAAATGACAAATAATTTTTCTTTGCAGAGACACAAGCCCACTGATTCATAAGAAAAACTAGGGAAACAA
>NC_142940.1:4253710-4258710 GCF_046866305.1 Octopus bimaculoides
TTTTCAAGATTATGATTCAAATAAACCAGATTGAGCTGATAGCATATTTCTAAATGATAAACAAATAAACAAATGAATTATAGAGTTTCTGGAACAACAGCAAAGAAAAAAAATAAAACATAAAACAACGTAATATATACGTAGAATAAAATTAAATAATTAAAGAATTGGGGATTGTAGAAGTTGATTAAACAAACTAGAATACAGTTTAATTGAATAATAACATATAAAAGATTATTCAAAATAAGAAACATTAAAATGTAGAATTTGCTTAAACAAACAGGAATAGAGAATGGGTGAATAAAAGTATTGAATTCTTGAATAGAGTTATCAAATTGTAGAATTTGATTAAATGAAGAACACTGACTTTGGATTTGTAGAATTTGATTAAATGAAGAACACTGACTTTGGATTTGTAGAATTTGATTAAATGAGCAAAAATAGAGAATGTTTAAATAATGAATAAAGAGTTATGATAGATAGTGAATTGTAAAATGTGATTAAGCAAGCAAGAATAAAGAATTAGGAATTGTAGCATTTGAGTGAACAAGTAAGAATAAAGAATGGTTGAATAATAAATAAAAGGTTATTAATGATATTGGATTGTAGAATTTTTGTTAAGGAAACGGGAATAAAGAATTGGGAGTTGTAGACTTTGATTACACAAAAATGCAGAATAATTGAATGACCATATATAAAAGTTCAAACACATAGTGTTCCCTGGTAGGGGGATAATCTCTTCTGGATTAACTTAGATGGTGGCAGATTTGAAAGTTTGGAATTTACATCACAGAGTAAATAGGGTGTACACAGAGCACACATTTAATATTTTTTCTACAGGTTGTAAAGTTCACAAAGTCATGGGCAGCCATATTTAGCACCATTTTATCCTTGTTTGGAATTATCAGCATGATATGAAGCTAATAGCCAATGTGAATGTTGGTTGGTTAATTACTCCAGTCATGCTTTACATCATATAGAGACAGGGGTAGAAAGAATAAAAGAGACACAGAGCGACAACACAAGAGGTGTGAGATGAATGCACATACTAGACTTGGTGGTAGTAAAGGAGTGCTCCATACACACACAGTGAGAGAGAAAGTGTCAGAGGGAAAGACAAGGCGAAGGAATAAATGATGAAAAAGCTTTGGAAGGAGTTCAGATTTTGTAGAGATAGGTTTGCAATGGAATAAATTACAATTATGTCAATGAAATGTAGAAAAATAATTACATATAACATATTTATTGTAAATACGGCACTCCATTGGGTACAACGCTATGGATTCCAGATGATTCAGTCAATGGAACAGCCTACTTATGAAATAATTGTGCAAGTGGATGAGTACTCCACAGACACGTGTACCCTTAATGTAGATCTCAGGGAGATTCAGCATGACACAAAGTGTGATAAGGCTGGCTTTTTGAAATACAGGTACTACTCATTTTTGCCAGTGGAGTGGACAGGAGCAACGTGGAATAAAGTGTCTGGCCCAAGTGAAGTGCCACCAGGAATCGTGCCACTAGGAATCAAACTTGCAACCTTACAATCGTGAGGGAATACCTTTAACCATGAAGCCATGCACCTTGTAAATAGACAAATGAAAAATATGTAATAGACTTACGTCTCTCTCTTGTGCTAGACTTTGAAACCAGTGTTTGGTAAATGTAACTAGCATTAGTAGTAACAGTTGTTTAGTACAAGTATTTATTAGTTCAGAAGAACCTTGCAGTACGAATGCCCCACTGTACCAGTAATTTGCTCTACGAGCTAAGACTCATGTGAATTTTTGTCTTGAACTACGAGCAGAAATCTGCTGTACGAGCACACATGTCATACCATCTTTATGGTAATTCTGTTAATAAAACCCGTTTACATATTTCTTTTGCATTCTCTGTTTTATAATTGTTATTTTACCTGTAACTACACCTTTTCTGTTTTAAAACCCATCAACAATTATTTTTGAGTGGTTTTTGCAGGGCTGAAACGGATTAATTTTAGTTAATTTCAAAGGGGAAAATTGATTTGTAAAACGAGTAAATCGTAAAACGAGCTGTCTTGGAGCAAATTAAACTCGTACTGTGAGGTATAATTGTATTGGTATTGTTAGAGAAGAGATAATGGAGAGAATGGAAGTGTTATTGTAATTGGTATAAAGGTGATGAAACAGAGTTACCTTAGCAGAGCTGTGTTACAGTCCACATGTCTATGGAGTGAGAGAGAGAGAGAGAGAGAGAGAGAGAGAGATGTCAATAATGTCGATGACATTGGCATTTATAACACTGTCGGTTGGAAGAATGACAGAATAATACATGATTATTTTCTGGGAATTTGAAGATAATCCGGATTTAATGTTGATAAAGATTAAATGCTTGTGATTGACACCTCGAATGGAAGACAAATTCTATAAAATCTGACCTTGCATGTCCACTCAAGATTAAAATGCACAGAAATATATGTACATATAAATCTAGGTATACATGTATATATGTATATATCTATCTTTTTATCTATCTATTTGTCTATATATATATATATATATATATATATATATATATATATATATATATATACACATATGTATGTATATATACACATTTATATACATATATACATATTTATTTATATATATATTTATAAGTGTGTGTATATATATGTATGTATATATATATTGATAGATAGATAGGTTGATAGATGGATGCATGCATATATATATATATATATATATATATATATATATACATATATATATATATATATATATATATATATATATATATATATATATATATATATATATGCATACATTTATGTTGGTCTGTGAGTGTGGATGTAAATATATATGTGTGTATGTATATATATATAATAATACACACACACACACACATATGTGAATAGAATGTTTTTGGTAGTGTACTGAATAGGATATTGGTAATGATAATAAGGTTAGTCAGAAGAAGTGAAGAAATTATTCCTTAGTTCAGTTGTCTTTAAATTTTGCATGAAACTTAAATAAAATGAAAAAGGATAAACACACACACACACACACACATTCACATCCATACAGACTAAGAGAGAGACATACAGAATCAACTTGACAGAGTGTACAACAAAGTGGTTGAATTTCAGTTAAAGACACAATCAATGTGATGGGATTCTCTATAGTTTCCAGCTCGTCCATTTCGCTCACAGGATATATGAGAAACTGCAGATCAGCAGGATTGAATCTGGGTTTGTGGTTGGGTTGCAAAGCAAACTACTTATCTATTCAGCCACACTTCACTATTATATAATGATCATCCTCATCATGATCGTCACCACCACCACCACCACCACCACCAGAGGGAGGGATACAGAAGTGGTGATCGTGGGTGGAGTAAGATGGGTTGTTGGAGAGCAGGGACTATGGATATATGGGACACACCCTTATGTTTTCTCAAGCAAGGCAAATCATCAGTTGCCTCAGTCCTGTGTCATTTCTGTGAAACTATATTATTGAAGCAGAAAATAAATACTGAGAGATATTTTCATGACACAAGTTTCATGCCAAGGCAATCTTCAGGTGGGATCACAATTGTGTAGAACTTGAGTTATGAGAGAAACTCTTATTTTCAGTTTCAATAATAAAAAAAAAAACAT
Organism: Octopus bimaculoides; assembly: GCF_046866305.1. Classification (NCBI taxonomy): domain Eukaryota; kingdom Metazoa; phylum Mollusca; class Cephalopoda; order Octopoda; family Octopodidae; genus Octopus; species Octopus bimaculoides. The sequence continues at coordinate 4,257,348 of NC_142940.1, forward strand.
GTTTCTAAATTTAGTTTTGAGTTCTCCTCTCTCATTTGTCTGACATAAAACGATATTTGTATATATTGGTGATGCTCCAGCTGAAACTATTTAAGGAGTTAAAGAGTCTTATATATACATATATGTGCTTGTGTGCATGTGTGTATATATAAAACTAAATATATATGTAAATATACATACATGTGTATATATGTGTGTATGTGTGTGTACATATGTGCCTATGTATGTTTGCTTGTATACACAAGTATTCATTCATAGATAGATAAGGAGATAGATAGGTAGGGAGAGAGAGAGAAAGAGACAGACAGAGAGGCAGACAGACAGATGAATAGTTAGATGATACATATATATATGTGAGTGTGTATGTGTATATGTGCATACACACACACACACACACGCACACATATATATATATATATCATATACACAGCAAAACAAGCCTTTTCCACAAGCTTAAATATAAAATATACTGGTGAATTTATTAAAAGACAGTTGTGGTGTTATCAAGTTAACACTGGTTTATGACACTGACAGCTGAAAACTATTAGAGGTTACTTCAGGTTGGCTGCATGCATCCATTAAATAAATAAAACAGCAATGAAGAACGTAAGGATATGTTGCCAGACTTGGATGCACAAATGTTTACGCATATATATGCTCAATTCATGCACACATTAGCTGCACTCACTGTAGCAGGTATACATGCGTACACAACACACACACACATGAAAAAGGGGCATCATATATGTTTACATACACACCTACACACATATATAAGACCTGTATAATATATATATATATATGTATGTATGTGTGTATGTATATATATATATATATGTATGTACACACACACATATATATATATGTATGTATATATGTATATGCATATATGTATATCAATTTGTGTTGCATATATATATATATATATATATATATATATATATATATATATATATATGTATATATATATATTTACACCCATACATATGTGTGTGTCTATATGTGTATATAGTGTTGTATGTATAGAACGTAGACATATTTCCCCATTACCTATCATATGCACTCATACACACACACACACACACACATACACACACACAAACACACACACACATAGACATATAAGTACGTATGAACAAAATTTACGATGCACATGTAAATATACGTTCAGATATATACATACATAAAATGCATTCAATGACAGCAGTGATACAGTGTATCTCAGGTGCATTGACAAAGAATCAACACTTTGAGTGCACAAAATGAACTGATGCATCTAATAGCTTGAGCACCTATGGGGCTGAATCTATAGATTTTTCGGGGGATAATTCCTTCAAAGTTTTCAATAAGTTTGGTTACCTAG
>NC_142940.1:4266210-4271210 GCF_046866305.1 Octopus bimaculoides
TCATATCTATCTATCTATATATATATATACATATATATATATATATATATTGTTGTACTTGGGGATGGTCATATTGCCAGTTTAGCCAATATATATATATATATATATATATATATACATATATACTCTTTTTCTCTTTTACTTGTTTCAGTCATTTGATTGTGGCCATGCTGGAGCACCACCTTTAGTCGAGCAAATCAACCCCAGGACTTATTCTTTGTAAGTCTGGCACTTATTCTACTGATCACTTTTGCAGAACTGCTAAGTTATGGGGACGTAAACACACCAGCATCGGTTGTCAAACGATGTTGGGGGGACAAACACAGACACACAAACATATACACACACACACATATATATATATACACATATATATATGCATGTATACAAACAGCCAGGTTTTTGCTTCCATTCCATTCTTTGATGCCATCAGTTCACAGACATTTCGCTGACCTCTCATTCCCTTCTCTTCTAACACCTCTTGATGGTCTTAAGCAATGACTTGCGATGCACCATACGATACCTTTGTGGGTTTTATTCATGTCAATAAGTGTCTTTGGATTTTCAGCTATTCCAGTACTGCAGCATTTATTACCCTGTCTCTCCAGCTTATTTTACCCAATTTGTGAAAAATCCATGTCTTAAAGGTATTTGTCTTCTTTTCTGTATATTGTCCCAGTTTTTCATCGGCAGAGGACAATCAGCATAATAAAATGGTTTACAAGCTCCAGTTTTAGAAGCAGCATTATGCTTTTTGAGGTGAAAATCTTTTATATTCTTAAGTGCTAAGACTGGATCACAAGATGACGGGATGGGCTTTAGATTAGAGATAATCATTGAGTAGAATCAGCCAAGCTATAAAAATATGGTTAAAATATGAATGACATATAATGAAAAAAAAAAAACTGAAAATTATAGAGTATCTTAGATTTAAAAGAGGAATAAAAAAGAAATTTAAGAAAATGACAAGAATTATAGTTTACAAATTGAATTTAGCATAGAATATCAGAATAATCTTACAAAAGTCTAGTTTTTTTAAAAAAGTCTTTATCTCTCTCCAGCTCGTTAAAACAACTAATCGATCAATCAGGTGATACTTATTACGACCCACCCTGTATATACCCTTATCTTAGAATTGTTTAGGACAGCAACATGTATATATATGTGTGTATGTATGTGTGTGTATGTGTATATAGTATATATGTTTGTAGATGTGTGTGTATGTGTATATGTATTTGTAGATATGTGTATATGTATGTGTACATGTGTATGTATGTATGCATGTATATATATGTGTGTGTGTATGCATGTAAGTGTGCATACTTTCATATATATTTATATGCTCACAATTCCGCCAGCTCACTGCCTTCGCCTTACTATATAATAAAAATGATGATGATGATGATGATGATGATGATGATGATGATGATGATGATGATGTTTATAGTAATATTTGACTATGATTTATACATATGTGTCTTAGCAGGCTCATATGTATAAATTAGTGATCTAATTAAGGACATTTCCTCTATTGTTTCAGTCTAATTAGTTACCATATAAGGTCAAAAGTTAATAAATAAGAATCGCATACATAATAATAATAATAATAATAATAATAATAATAATAACAATAATGTTTCTCTCTCACTCTCTGTGTAAATTGACACACTTTCCATTGCACTGATTCAGTAGTAGTAGTAGTAGTAGTAGTAGTAGTAGTAGTAGTAGTAGTAGTAGTAGTAGTAGCAGCACCAGCAGCATCAGCACCAGCGGTGGTGGTGGTGGTGGTGGTGGTAATAGTAGCAGCAGCAGCAGCAGAAACAGTCACAGCAGCAACGGTAGTGGCAGCAGCAGCAGTAGTAGTAGTAGTAATAGTAGTAGTAGTAGTAGTAGTAGTAGTAGCAGCAGCAGCAGCAGCATTAGCAGCAACAGCAACAGTGGTTATCATAGTAGTTGTAGTAGTAGCAACAACATTAAAAGGAATTGTCACAGCAGTGGTTCCAAAAATCACAGTGATGACCATCACCATCGTCTTCGTCATCATTGCTATTGTCATCGCATCCTCATATTCGTTGTCACTATCATTATCATCATCACCATCATCATCGCCATCCTTCTCTTCCTGTTCCTCCTCCTACTCATCGTCAGCATCATCATCATCATCATCATCATCATCTTCTTCTTTATCATTATCATTGTCATCATCATCAGCATCATTATCACCATCATCATCATCATCTCCACCATCATTGCCACCACCATCATCATCATCATCCCCATCATCATCATCATCAGTATCATCATCAGCAGCATCATCATCCCCATCATCACCATCACCATCACCATCATCTTCGTCATCACCATCACCATCATCTTCGTCATCATTGCTATTGTCATCGCATCCTCATATTCGTTGTCACTATCATCATCATCATCATCATCATCATCACCATCATCATCATCATCGTTGTTATCATCATCAGCAGCATCATCATCATCCCCATCATCATCATCATCATTATCAACATAATCATAATCATTGACATCATCATCATCATCATCGTCATCATTGTCCTTGTCATTGTCGTTGCCATTGTTGTAGTCTTTGTCATCGTCATCATCATCATTACCATAAGTAACTCCACCACTACCTCCACCACCACCACGACCATCACCATCACATTCACCATCACCATCTCCACCGTCGTCGTCGTCGTCGTCGTCATCAAGGTGTCCTCTATGTGACCTGCACTGATGACATCCTACCTTGTTCATTGATCAGAAAGTATTTGATGTAAATTATTCAAAGGAAGAGTTCACCATTGAACCAAAGAACGGCAAAAACAACAACTAATGACGCTGCTGCTGCTACTACTACTACTACTACCACCACCACCACTGCTGCTACTGCTGCTACTACTACTACTACTACTACTACTGCTGCTGCTTCTGCTGCTGTTACTTTTATTAATGTATCAACAGCTTGAATAACAGCAACAACAATAACAACATCATCATCATCATTGACAGCAGCAAGAACCAGAAGAGTAACAGCAACAAGTTCAGAAATAACAACTGCACCACCACCAACAACAACAACAATGACAGCGACAACAACATTGATATCTTGTAACAAACAAGAAACAAAAGAAAGAAAGAAAGAAAGAGAGAGAGGGAGAAAGAAAGAAAGAAAGAAAGAAAGAAGGAATGAGAAAGAAAGAAAGAAAGAAAGAAAAGAGACAGAAAAGACAGAGAAAGAAAGAAAGAAAAAAGAAAGAAGAAAGAAAGTAAAGAAGAAAGAAAGTAAAGAAGAAAGAAAGAAAATAAAGAAGAAAGACATAAGAAGAAAGAAAGAAAAGAAAAATAGAAAGAAACGAAAGAAGAAGAAAGAAAGAAAAGAAGGAATGAAAGGAAGAAAGAAAGCGAAAGTAATCAATAAGTTTTGATGGTTGAGGAAATGTTTTAATAAATTGAACTGAAAGATCTCAGGGACAAACAGACAGACAAAAGTGTGACAGGGAAATTAGACAGAAAGAGGTTTGTTAAAGAGTTTTGTTGTTGTTGTTGTGATTTTTTTCTTTTATTTTTATTTTTGTGCTTTGTTTATTTTTTAAATTTGAATGGGAAATCGGAAAAGAATTTGACGAAGGAGGAAAATTACTATTAATAACAGTGATAGGAATTGTATTTGGTGGTGGTGGTCATGGTGGTCGCAGGGGTGGTGGTCATGATATGGCCTATTTACTGTTGTTATACTTTTTGACAATCAAAGGAGTCTTAATGTCTTCTTCTTCTTCATCATCATCTCCTCCCCTTCTCCTCCTTCTCCTCCTCCTCCTCCTCCTCTGTATTTCATCACCATATCCACTTCTCCCCATCTTTCGTTTCTTTCTACTTCCTTTTCTTCTCTTCTCCGTCTCCTCCTCCCCTTCCATCTTCCTTCTTCTTCCTCTCTTCTTCTTCTACCTCTTCCTCCACCTCATCCTTCTCCTTCTACTTCCCTCCTCTCCCTTATTCTTCTTCAGCACCTTTCCTCCTCCTTCATTTTCTCCTCTTCCTTCTTCCTCCCCTCCTCCCCCTCATCATCATCCTTATTCTTATTCATTTTCTTCTCTCCTCCTCTTTTTCTCCTTCTCTTCCTCTTCTCTTCTTCTTTTTCTTCTTTTTCTCCTTCTTTTCCTCTTCTTCTTCTTCTTCTTCTTTTTCTCCTTTTCTTCCTCTTCTTCTCCTCCTCCTCATCCTTCTTCCCCTTCCTCTTCTTCTCCTCCTCCTCATCCTTCTTCCCCTTCCTCATCCTTCTTCTTCTCCTCCTCCTCATCCTTCTTCCCCTTCCTCTTCTTCTCCTCCTCATCCTTCTTCCCCTTCCTCTTCTTCTCCTCATCCTTCTTCCCCTTCCTCTTCTTCTCCTTCTTCTCCTCATCCTTCTTCTCCTTCCTCTTCTTCTCCTTCTTCTCCTCATCCTTCTTCTTCTTCTCCTCCTCCTCCTCCTTCTCTTCTTCTTCTTCCTCTTCTTTTTCTTCTTCTTCCACCAGGACAGACTAAACAGTATGCCTTCTGCCGTATTTTTTCTGGCTCTCTACATTCTGAGTTCAAATCCCACCAGAAAAATATGGCACCAACCAAATGCTTGAGGTGATGGTCTCACCTAAGCCCATCCCCTCTAAATTGCTTTAGGGACCCTCCCACTGTGTGCCATTTCCTCCATTACTATGTTCTGAGCTCAAATTCCACCAAGGTCGACTTTGCCTTTTATTCTTTCAGGGCTGATAAAATAAGTACCAGTTGTGTACTGGGGTTCATGTAATCGACTATCTCCCTCCCCTGAACTTACTGGACTTGTGCCAAAATTTGAAATCATCATTATTATTATTATCATCATCATCATCATCATCATCATTATTATTATTATTATTATTATTATTATTATTATTATTATTATTGTAATTATTATTATTGTAATTATTATTATTATTATTGTTATTGTTATTATTCTAAAATCG
>NC_142940.1:4276210-4281210 GCF_046866305.1 Octopus bimaculoides
GGGGGGGGGGGGGGGTTGCTTCCGAGAGAAAACTCACAAGAGAACTGTCACCCCACCCACACTCTTTATACAATGCTATATAATCCAACTCTGCTTTCATATAAAAATTTCTAATATCATCAGTAATAGATTTTTCAAAGCAGTACCGCAGACAGATTCATCATTGACATCATCACAATCATCATCATCATTATTATTGTTATTATTGTTATTATATTGTGTACACGCAGTAAAACTCATTGTATCATCCTGTTTTCATCTTTTATCTTGTTGCATGTCTTTTAATGTCTTGTATGTGAGCCCTTGTGGCCAATAAACGAATTAATTATTATTATTATTATCATTATTATTATTATTATTATTATTATTTTATGTCTAAAATAACCAGATCCAGCCTCTTACACCAACCCTACAATGTCATTCTAAAAAATCAACAATTGCATGAATGAAATATCAATGTCAGGAGATAATGCATGATTAATTAAAAACAATGTGAATTAATAAGCATTACATTTAACAGAGTAATTTGAATGTCAAAGAGTAAAGACATCTTTCTATAACTAACATAATAAAATACACTTAACTGTAACACACTAAACAGCCTTAACTATGGTTAAGGCTGTTATATGATATTGATGATATAAATGAAATATTTAACATAACAAAATATGCTTGGGTGTTTTGCTTTCAAGAATGTTGTGGAAAAATATCGAAGACATAAATCGCTCAAAATAGTTAACATTAAATGTGTTTCACTGTTACACTTTAAATATCATTAACTATGGAATGACAGTGAAGCTATAAATCAACACATTTAACTTAATAAAATATGTATACTTCTAAGAACATTTACTATGGAACAACAACGAAGACACAATTGAAATCATTATCAAATTTATCCCTGTAAGTAGGAAAAAGCTCATTTATAAACCACTTAAATTTCACAATAGTTTATTATTAATACACAATAAGCTCACAAAGTAATAATCATGTATTATAATATCACAACCATATATCTGATATACAGCTAGATTTTTTATATTCTACTATTTAGTAAATACCATTTCCACACAATGCTAACTAAATTGTTAGTTGCTCTTAAATAATTCTTATAGATTTCATGCTTTTAGTATCTTTTGGTTATTATTAATCTCTCAAAACACTGTTCGACATTTAACTGTAGACTTGCTATGTTGACATTATAATATTGCAGTGCAATTTATACACATGTATATATATGAATATATATATTATATACATATGCATATACGTGTATATGATATACATATGTATACATATGTATACATATATATATAGCGAGAGAGAGAGAGAGAGATTATATACATACATAGTTGTTTGCTTTATATATATATATATAGAATAGTTTTATCTGGTTAACATACACATGTAAAGTTTTTGTGTATGCGTATGTACGTAAGTATATATGCACATATGTATATGCTTGCATGTGTATGTTTTTCTGTATTTACATATATACATATATGTACATATATGTGTGTATATCTATCAACCTATGTATGTAAGTATGTATGTACGTATGTATGTGTCTATCTATCTATCTGTCTATCTATCTATCTCTCTCTCTATCTATCTATCTATCTCTCTCTCTCTCTCTCTCTCTCTCTCTATATATATATATATATATATATATATATATATATATATATATATATATATATATATATACATATTCATACATACATAAAGACATACTCTGACGTGCATACAGGCACATACACATATACAAACATACATTAATACATGTTTTGCAGACACACACACACACACACGCACATACAGCCAGACTCATCACACACACACACACACACATTCGCCAACCACTTATATATGTTTACAGTAATTCAGTATTTATTTTGTAAATAGTGACAGGAGGCGGGGGGGGGGGCGGGCTCCCTGCTAAATATCAGAGCTGCTCCCTTCACTAATCGACGTTGGCCTTTATCTCGGTGATTCGCATCCAGGGCTGAATGTACCCCCTGAGGTTTAAACATTTACATGGTACAGCGTAAATATATCATAGATAAAACATATATCATTATGTAATCGACAAAGTTTAGCAAAGAATATTTTATAAATAACACACCTTTTCCCTTCCTTCTTTCTTTCTTTCTTTCTTTCTTTCTTTCTTTCTTTCTTATTTTTTGTTGTTCTTGAGTAGTGTTATACATATATTATGTATTGACAAATGGAGTATAATGCAGGGGGTCAGATATGTAAGTGCATAGCTCTCTCTCTCTCTCTCTCTCTCTCTCTCTCTCTCTCTCTATATATATATATATATATATATATATATATATATATATATATATATATATATATATATATATAAAATTATATGCATGTATGTGTGTGTATTGATAGGGACAGTCATGGCTGTGTGGTTAAGAGATTTGCTTCACAACCACCACGTGGTTTAGAGTTCAGTCCCATCGCATGGCAAGTGTTTTCTAATATTCCACTACTACAACCTTGCACCAACCAAAGCTTTGTAAGTGGATTTTGCTAGCAAAACCTGACGTAAGTGTGTGTGTGTGTGTGTCAGTGTCTCCATGTATTAACATTGTGCGATAGTTGTAAACGAACATCACTGTCATACAAGCAGTGTCATTTCCAGTCTTCCATAAAAAACATGTTCAGTACAAGTAAATAGTTCCTTACATGGAAATAGGTGAAGGTTGGCTACAGGAAGGGCATCCAGCTATAGAAAATCCTGCCTCAACAAATTTGTTTTGATGCATGCAAGCATGGCAAACATGGATATACAAAGGACATATATTATGCATGAGTGTATTACTTATACATCAAGTGACAGAAGTTGAATTTTCCCAGTTATATTTCCGCTGTATGCACTTAAAATTGTAGTCCCAAATAATTAATAAGTCATATGAATTCTTGTTGTGCTCTTCTGGTGAAAAAATTCTTCTCAAAGACTAAGTAAATATGGTGTGTATTCTAAGTTATGTCGGCATCAGTCTTGTTGCCGAGTGTATGTGTGTATGTATGTATGTATGTATGTATGTATGTTTCTATGTATGTATGTGTATTTGTATATATATATGAATGTATACACACAGAAGGGAGAGAGGAGAAGAGAGAAAAGAAAAAAAAAAAGAGAGAACAAGGACAGTGTTCAGATTTCAAATAGCTGACATTTCTCCTGTCAGAAATAGAAAGCAGAAAGGAAGCCTCTACATGGTTGGCATGCTTGCAAGAAATAGCAGCTAACTTTCCCATAAACAACACCCTACAAACTAAAAAAAAAAATATATACAGTACACTGCATAATCTAGTCCTGGATACACATCACATGACAAGAGGTTGAGTCGGTCGTGATTGGATGCATACTGATCACAGATCTACTCTGATCTGGACTGACCTGGGGCTAAACAACGATAGGTAGAATTTTAAGGGGTGTGATATATTTACCCCTTCCCCCTAAAATGTAGTGTATTAGATGACTCTAGCAGTGTTTGTATTGAGTTATGGGTGGCAGCTGGAATGGTAACTGCATTAAGTGTCTGGTATCTCTATTCTTCCTTCCCCTTCTTACCAATTCTTTTATTCTTACTGACTTTGTTCTTTGGTAGTTTTGGCAGCTCTTTAAGAGTGTCATTCTTGTATTCCTCTTGTGTTTTTTATGAAAGTTCTTGTATCTTTCGAATCTCTCACCAATGGAGAAAAAGTTAGTTTCAAAGTCAACAACAGGGCTTTTCAGGGGAACAAACTATATATATATTCTTTTATTCTTTTATTCTTTTACTTGTTTCAGTCCTTTGACTGCAGCCATGCTGGACCACCACCTATATATATATATATATATATATATATATATATATATATATATAAATATAGTTATTAATATTTCTAAGTCTCTCTAAAGGAGACTACGGCAGCGGTACTGGAAATTAATAGTTATCGCCAAGCCAACATGGCAGTCCCAAAATTAGGACGAAAGCTGCCGTGAATTAGCTCCAAGAAGCCATCGCCTCTAGCTAGCTATGTGACACACGAAACCTGTGTCCTTTATAACCTTCGAACAGGGGAGGTCAGCAGTTTCCCCTTGCTGGTTTGGCATCTGCAGACTAGTTTCAGGGTGTTGCCCCTTGTCAATGCAGAGCAGCCAAGCTCCAGCCAGGCGGCACTGCTGACTATCTGTTCGAAGGTTATTTATCTAATTTCAGTGGAATCTATCCACTGGTTTTCAGAAATAGAGTTATTAATATTTCTAAGTCTCTCTAAAGGAGACTACGGCAGCAGTACTGGAAATTAATAGTTATCGCCAAGCCAATTAATAGTTATCGCCAATGCTCTGCATTGACAAGGGGCAACACCCTGAAACTAGTCTGCAGATGCCAAACCAGCAAGGGGAAACTGCTGACCTCCTCTGTTCGAAGGTTATAAAGGACACAGGTTTCGTGTGTCACATAGCTAGCTAGAGGCGATGGCTTCTTGGAGCTAATTCACGGCAGCTTTCGTCCTAATTTTGGGACTGCCATGTTGGCTTGGCGATAACTATATATATATATATATATATATGTATATATATATGCATGGGTGTATAGACATTTCTGCTTTTTGATGCAGCTGTCCTCATCCATACACATTGCATGGCCATATCATCACAATCTTCTCTCTTGCACACTACATCTGATGCCTCGTATACCCAATTTTTCTCATGCATGTATGTATATATATATATACAGGATCTTTTTGGTTTTGACGGGCAACATTTTTCATTTATGTTTTATGTAATGTTTTTGGTACCGAAACACTTTCAAACTTCATATACTTGTATATTTTGTGTTATAGAACAGATAAAAATTTTTGTATTCAAAGTTATTTCATGTAAAAAAATTGTCGTATTTCGGTAATTTCAACCAATCACTGATGTCTATTGAGGTGAAAACAATTACTGCCGTAGAATGTAAACTACATATTCTAACGGTGTTATGGGATCT
>NC_142940.1:4286210-4296210 GCF_046866305.1 Octopus bimaculoides
AGAAAATATGTCATCAAATTGAATGATGGGGCTGACATGTGACTTACGTCTTCTGACTCAGTGACGCTGAGGGAAATGGAGAAGAGGGAAACAGTACAAAGAGTGGCAACAGCAGCAGCAACACCCACTACAGTAGCAACAACAACAGCAATATTATTAGTTGTTGTAGTTTGTGATACTATTATTATTATTATTATTATTATTGAAACCAATATTATTAGAGGTGAACGGTGGAATGAAGGAACTCGGTTTAAAATATGTACATGAATTATGAAATAATAATAATAATAATGATGATGATGATGATGATGATGATAATAATAACAACAATAATAACAACAACAATAATCCTGAAATTTCAATGGATGGAGCTAGTTGGTTATGCCAGTACTTGACTGGTATATCTTTTGTTAATAGCAAAATATGAAAGGGAAGGTTGACCTCAGCAGGGTTTGAACTCTGATCACAAAGAGCCAGATGAAATGGTGCTAAGCATTTTGTCCAATGCATTAACGATTTAGCCAGCTCACCACCTTAATAATGATGATGATGGCGATGATGATGATGATGATGATGATGATGATGATGATGATGATGATGATGATGATGATGATGATGATGATGATGATGATGATGATGATGATGATGATGATGATTAGAAAGATCTTTTATTGCAACAATGATGCAACCAAGTAAGTGACAAGAACCAAAAATGGTACAAAACCATGGGATTTATTCAAACATATTGTCTTATCATTTGATGAGAAATCTTCTTCAAGCCAGTCTTCTAAATCTGTAACAGAAGAACTGCTTCGAGAAAAGATTTTGGTTCCAAATTAGTTAGAAATGTTGAAATAGTTATTTGCCCTCCAGCAAATAAACAAATATTTCTATTATTCATATTATAAATCATTTTATTATTATAATTAATAATCAGCCTAATTATTGAGGAGACAATTAAGATTTTTCTCATTGTGAAGGTTAGACTCCTGTAATCACCGATTTTAAAGAAACTGAAACGCCTAAGGTATGTCCACAGTAAGTTTTAAACAATCTTAAGTAATTTTTTGACAGCAACTATAAACTTTGCTTTGCAAATATTTCTTCATTTTTACCATTTTTTTTTCTTTGTATATATAATGGTTATAAAGATTTGGAAGCAAATAGCTACATAACTCTGGCAAGATGAATTCCCGACAGCATTTAGGTGATTAAGTTTTACAGAAATAACTCACATGCCGCAAGCTGCAGTAAAACTAAGCATCATGTTCGGTGATAATACAGTTTAAATCAAAATGAGATAAAACAGTACACCGAATGTATCTACAATTCTTAAATCTAGTCTGCACAGTTTGTAGATAAGCCTGTGCACCAGATGAGATCTGCTGTGGAGTTTGTCCATTTGAATGGCACAACAAAGCAACAGAGCTCATCATATATACAAGGAAACAGATGCTGTGACATTAAGTCTCTCAATTTATCAATGCATGCTTATCTGCATACCTACGCAACCAATGCAAACATCATATTTTCTTAAAGCCTTCAAACAAGCAGCTGAGAGATTTCTTTCAAACAGTTGCCAGGCCATGTAGTTTATTCAAACACTCAGTAACACATAACAATTCTTGTTGCTGTAGTATCATTTGACTTCTCTGCACCTTCCAAAATAGAGTTTGTTTAAGGATTGATCTAAAATTCCTTTCCTAAAAATTGAATTGTATTCAATTAAAATTGAATCCAAGATTTAAAGCGACAGTTTACACTATAAACTGTCCTGCTTATATAAGCAAATATATATATATGCAAATACACACACACACACATATATGTCTTCTATCTTTTCTCTTTTCAAAAAAATGTTTCTCCCAGCATCCACTATTTTCCTCTTGTTCTGGTCTAATGACCCTCCATGTTTGTTTCCATTCGGTTTCCTTGTGTGTCTCCACTGTCATTTTTCTGTTCTCAACTTTCATCCTCCAGAAATCCTGAATTTTATTTTAGAATTTATGGGAGCAACTGCCTTCAAAGACTCATATTGTCGTTGAATGCTCAAAGTGAGGAGTAGATAGACAGCCGATAACTAATAAAGATAAGTGAGATGTGTGAGTAGACACTTGTTCCATTCATACAGAGGAGTTTCATAATATTGCTGGTTGTATAAAAGATATCACATGAACATTAACCCACATATAAAGGATGCAAATAAATATACATATAAATAAATATATATGGGTGTGAATACCCATATATACTAGGGTGCCGAAGTTAGAACAGACTAATCATGAGAAAAATCCTATTTTCATATGCAAACTCAAAGATATGCACATATATATTTCTTTTATTATATTATTATATAAAGGTATCTAAATACATGTGTGTGTGAGAGAGAGAGAGAGAGAGAGTATTAATCTTCACACACCCTCTGGATGTATAAGAGGTGTTGCAGACTCATGTTGTGACTTCATCATAGATGCAGTTGCATATTTTTTGCAGTAGATTTGCTGCAAATGCTGTGCAATGAAAACTTTCTCTTAATAAGTTACCGTTCATATATATAAACATGCCTACACACACACACACATATATATATATATATATATATATATATGTGTGTGTGTGTGTGTGTGTGTGTGTGTGGTTTCATACGTATGTATGACGCATTTATATACATACATAGTTACACTTACATACTTACACACAAGCATATATTCTATTTCTGTTACACATTCTGTTACACATATTGCATATTCTGTGTGTATAAGTGCGTATGTGTTTGCATGCATGCATACATATATGTGTGTGTGTATGAGTTAGTTACATACTTTTTTTAGTAGTTGTATAGTTAATCAACCATATTGCTGCATGAAACATACCTAGATCCACATACATCAACAGAGCCATGCATATACAGATACACATATGCAGGAGGAATACCACTCTATATATATAAGTCTATATATCACATGCACACACATACACATACACACACACACATACACACACATTGTAGTCATATTTTAGATGTTGGAACAACCACGCCTTTTCTGTCTAATCAATTAACAAACCACCCTCACTTATATATGTACATTCATTTACTACTTCAAATATATATGCATACATACATTTGTACATACATATATACACACATGCATATATAAACATATATACTTACACACATATGTGTGTGTATGCATGCATATATTTTTGTACACGTGTCTGTTTGTGTGTACAAATTTGTGTATAAGTACATATGTATATGAATCTCTCTCACCTCATACACACATATATATATATATATGTATTTATATGTATGTATAAATATGTATGTATATATATATATATATATATATATATATATATATATATATATATATATATATATATATATATATATATATGTACGTATATATATATATATATATATATATATATATATATATATATATATATATATATATATGTATATATATATAGAGATATATATATATAAATATATGTATATACATATATATATGTATATATATATAATATATATACACACACATACACATATATATATATGCATATATTTGGTAACTAGACATACATGGGCTCCACAAAGTGCATTTTCACTTGCCTAAATGAAATTTTATTCACTTAAGATATTCAACGAGTAATTAAAAATTTAGTGGGGCTTGATCGTAGTCAAATAAGAAAGGAGTTAAACAAAAACAACAAATTATACACACACACACATATATACGTATGTATATGCGCATTAGCATATAAATATATATGCGTGTGTGTGTGTAACCACATATAGATATATGTGAGTATACATGCCTACTTAAAGACAGAGTTCTTCAGAAACTAACACACAAATAAAAAAGTATAGACATCAACACATTGTCTGCATGTGTCTCATTCTTTGCTAATTGTTTCACTTGTTTTCTAGCTGAGAGTTATTAACTTGAGCAATTCTCCTCATATTCTTCGTGTGCTCACACATGCCTACATACATACATACACACACACACACACACACACACATATATATATATATATATATATATATATATATATATATATATATATATATATATATATATATACACACATGATATATGTGTTTATATGAGTGTCTGTGCGTGTATAGTTGCTTTTTCCATTTGTCTTCGTGTTTTCTTGTTTTTGTTTTATTTCTCTTAAGAATTCCTCAGATGTTGCTGTTATTATGGTATTCAGTGAAGTGAAGAATGAAAATGGGGCTATCAAGGCAAGTATGTGGGCGCGTAAACCACCAAATGTGTTAAATAGGGCGTTGATAGCAGGCTTACTGTAGTAAAGGCATGCCATTTTATGTCTTTTGTACAGTGAACATTTGGGGGTTTTGTTTTTTGTAATATTTCACAAAATTCATAAATTTTCCGTTTCTATCCCTGTTAACCCTTTAACATTCAGATTATTTTGTCAAATGTAATGCTTATTCATTCACATTTTTTAAATTAATCATTCATTATCTCATAGCTTCAAGGTTCTGACGATGTGATCGCTTTTTCAATGACATTGTAGGGTAGTCACGAAAGGTCAGATCTAGCTGCTTTGACCAGAAAACAGGTAGAATAATTTAGCCAGATCTGGCCAGTTCAACCGATTGACTGCCAAATGTTTTTATTCATACTTTGCAGTTTTGCCAGGTGTCTTAGGTGTTAAAATAATATATGGTATTTAAATTTTCTTGATGTGTGAATTATTTTGGAAATTTGAATAAAATTTTCGAGAACGTCTAAATTTATAAAGACAATTCATGTATAGTTCTGCAAATTATATTGATTTGAGAACGGATTGTGCTAAAGAGTCCACAGATGCTTTTTACGTAAGTAAAATGTTAATGGCGAAACATGTACACAATTAATTCTTTATTATATATATTTTTCATTTTATCTTCCCTGTTAAGGTTCTGTATTTGCTGAATTTTTTCTGGAGAACATTATTTTTCTTTGTGGTTGGCTCGTTGATGACCTCTTTCTAGCATATTGGATGTCCACTTAGTTGGTCATCTCTTCTTATACGCATGTAATACAATTTTTCTGAATTTTCAAATTATCTTTATATGCTAGGCCACTTGATTTTAAATTGATGTTAATCAAATTAATATTTAATTTATAACCCTCAATATATAAATATTAATTTAAATAATTATGTTCTCTAACCGACAGCATATACTGTAGTGAATTATCCACTGCAGAAATGTTTCCGGAGTTTAGCGCACCAGAACTGAGACATTTTGAAAAATAACCCCAATGTAATCGGTAGAACTGTACGCATGAGTATGTATGAAAGGACTAGGAAGGGAAATTCATAGATTATAAGGAATAAAGAAGAATAAAGATTAAAAGTAGATTGAAGAATACAGACGGGAGAAGTTCATCTTTTGTAAATAATGTACATAATTCTTCATTGCTTAGATATAGAACTATAAGTGATGTATATGTTTATTATCTCGTCTTATACATGCAAAACAAATAGCAGTTCTTCAGACTACACAAAAACTTTATTTTCATGAAAATTCTTCGAGCAACTTTTTATTCTGTTTCTATAATGTTAGTATTACTATGAACAATTGGTATCATTGCTGTGTATGTTTAGTATCTCGTCTAATACATAGAAAACGAATTTACATTCTAAGACTACACAAAAACATTTTCTTAATAAACATTCCACAAACCGTTTTTTCCTGTTCCGTTTCCAACCGTGGCATATTTTGCTACATTCCCACGTTTGACCCTGATATCAAATCTCAACAAGAACTAAAATTCAATTGATTAAAAACGAAATGTATAAAAACTTATGCATTAAAAAAAAAGAAGAAAAGAAAAAAAAGGACAACGATGTAGCAGACAACAATAATAATAAATGAAGAAATAGGAAAATTTTGATATAGCTGACAGCTTTTAGTACTCAGAGATAAAATGGAGATGTACGAAGAATTTATTTAGATTTATTTATTGTTATAGCTTCTGCTATGCTTGTTCTTCTTTGCTTTCTTTATTGTCACCCTGCTGGGAAAAACTAAATAATTTATACTTGTCTTCTTTTTTGAAGAAATAATTTTTTAACAATTTCCAATCCCTACAAGCTACACACCACCACCTCCACCATGACAAGCGCCATCATCAGTACTACAACCACAGCCACCAACATCACTATCAGAATTAGAACCACCACACCACCACAACTACCGTTACCATCACCAGCATGAAGCACAACTATCTATCAAGAATGAGATATAAAAGACCGAATTTCTGAATGTATAGATGTTCGTTTATATGTGTATATACGAGAGTATGTATATATATATATATATATATATATATATATATATATATATATATATATATATATATATTCATGCATACACACACACACACATATATATATATGTTTATTTATATATATGTTTATTTATATATATATATATATATATATATATATATGTATGTATATCTGTATGTATGTATGTATGTGTATGAATGTACATAGACAAGATGAGGGAGAGAGACAGAGAGAGACAGTTTGAAAGGTTAATACATATGTACATACACACCCACTCTCACATACAAGCATTAACAAGGAAGAATAAAATGAGACTCCACAACAGTTGAGTTAAATATCATATTTATTACAAGTTGAAACTTAACACATCATTACTTCATGTAACAGCTTCAAATAAGTACGCCTGTACAGCCTCTCAGCTTACCAGCCTTGGTCAAACCATCCAACCCATGCCGAGCAAATCGATCCCAGGGCTTATTCTTTGTAAGTCTAGTACTTATTTTATTGGTTCATTTTGCTGAACCACTAAGTTATGGGGACATAAACTCACTAACATTGGTTGTCAAGCAATGTTGGGGGGACAAACACAGACACACAAACATATACACACACACACACATATATATATATATATGGCTGGCCACTTACACTTTTTTCTGCAAAATAGGGGTAGCTTATCCTGTTCAGGCTATATTATTGGCATTATCCTGTGTTTGAGAATTGGATCTGTAGTCTTTGAATTAGCTTTCTCCTTTCTGGTTTTGAGAAGCCTAATTTCTCAAGATTGATATTTAAGCAGTGTGTTACATATCCCATGGCCCCAATAATTACAGGTATAAACATGAACTTATAATCCGGATAGAGTAACTGCAGATCTCTCAATAGTTCAGCATAGGTATTCTCTTTCTCACATGTTGTGTATGTATATATACACAGTCACCTAAATCTTGTAAGCACAAAATTCTGAGCAGTGATATACACAAATTATCTAACTTGGTATAATTATCTTTATTCAATCTATTTAAATATATTGAGTACTTTTTCAATGGAAAGCTTTTCAAACCAGTGTGAACCCATAATCGCATTACCTGTGTGTGCGTGTATGTCTATGTCTATACAAACATACATACATATACATACATACATGCATACATACATACATATATGTACATATATGTATATATATATATATATATATATATATATATATATATATATATATATATATACACATACATATATACATACATATTGTATGCATACTTGTGTGTGTATGTATGTAGACAAGCAGATGGAGTGGAGTAGTTAGATAGATAGATAGATAGATAGATAGATAGATAGATAGATAGATAAATAGATAGACAGATCGACAGACAGACAGATAGATAAATAGATAGATCGATAGATAAAATGGGAGAGTGAGGTAGATTGGCAGTCAACACAATAACACACACATTATGTGTGTTATTGTGTGAGTACTTGCATATGTACGTCCATGTTCATCCGTGCGTGTGTGTGTGATTTATTTTCTTCACAATTTCAGATATTCAAACACAGCTGTATTGGTTTTTTTGATATTTAATTAACGATTTTCTGTTTGTTTGTTTTTGTTCACTTTTTATTTTCCTTTTATTTCTCTTTATTTATTTATATAGAAATATTTGATATCCAACGGCGCCTACAGTCGCATCTATTCAGGTAGAGTGTCTGATTAAGATCAACTAGAGACTTGTCTCAATTCAAGACTTTGTCTAGCTTCATTACCATTCTTTACGATGTTTTTCTATTTGATTCTCAGTGGGTGGTGATCATTAGGGGTCAATTACGGTACTCTTCGAGATGTAATTAAGGAGACAGGAGTTCAGGATAGAGTACTTGTTACCAACAAGTCAGAAATACATTCAGTTCAACAGGGATTTCACATGCTTCATAAAGCTATAGAGTATGCTTTACTGATGAGGTCAGAATAAGAATAAAGCCTGTCTAATTTCATTTCTGTTTTTGCTTTGTTCAATGATATTGTTTTTCTGATTGCATCAATCACCATCATCATCATCATCATTAAGATGGCACACTGGCAATATCGTTGGCATGGTGGTCAAATTGTTTAGCAGCATTTTGTCTGAGTTCACATTCTGCAGAGGTCAACTTTACCTTTCATCCTTTCAGGACTTATGAAATAAGTACCAGCTGAGCTTTGGCAGTGGGGTCAATGTAATCGACTGATCCCTACTCCCCTGAATCTTCATGCCTCATGCCTATAGTAGAAACGATTATTATTATTTATTCTTTTATTCTTTTACTTGTTTCAGTCATTTGACTGTGGCCATGCTGGAGCACCACCTTTAGTGAAACAAATCGACCCCAGGACTTATTCTTTGTAAGCCTAGTATTTATTCTATTGGTCTCTTTTGCCGAACCACTAAGTTACAGAGACGTAAACACACCAGCATCAGTTTTCAAGGGATGTCAGGGAGACAAACACGAACACACAAACATATACACACACACATATACATATACATATATACATACGACTGGCTTTTTTCAGTTTCTATCTACCAAATCCACTCACAAGGCTTTGGTCAGTATGAGACTATAGTAGAAAACACTTGCACAAGGTGCCTCACAGTGGGGTTGAACCTGGAACCATGTGGTTGGTAAGCAAGGGCTGGCCAAAAAATTACCCTGTGAGACAAAATGCTTAGTGGAATGTGTATGTGTGAGTGCTTACAGACGACCTATTACCGGTTTCGTTAAAATGTTTTAATTTGGAATTTCTTCCCATGCTATGTAACAAGAGCACGGAGAACCCTATCTCTTCCCAAATCACACTTTTGGCAGAATTAAAAGTCAGTAATGGATGTTGATGAAAGATTCTTCAAAATAACTGGAACTGAATTCAAAACTGCTGCTATGTGTATTGCAAACCTGCCATCTAAACAATCTAAGTTGTCATCAAGCTCTTATTGTTTAGTTCTTGGTTCCCACAAACCCCTTCTCGTTCCCTTAATAGTAAAAAGTATATCACTCCTTGTCTAATTTTACACAGATGTGTCTGTCTCAGGAAGGGTAAAAATAACCAGATAAAGGTTACAGAAAGCAGGTGAGTCATTGTAAATTTTAAATTTTGAACCTTAAAAACGTCTTAGGGTAGTGATTTTCAATCAGGGTTCATGAGATCCCCAGCAGTTCATATAAGACTTTGGTGCGCCTTCCTTCTTGACTATTCGTGGGTCAAAGGGGCATACAACATCAACTATATAACATATGTGGTGCACCTTGTCCACCACCACTAGGTCCGGTCTGTTATACTCAAGCAACTGATCTGTTTGGATTGGGAAATCCCAGAGGATTCTACTAGTCTCTAACTCTGCTACATTCTGTGGTTTGTGCTCATACCACATCTTGCTTCTCAATAGCCCCCATCTTTTGCACAGTTTCCAATATAGCACTTTCACTATCTGGTCATGTCGTCACAACTTGTAGTGGTTTTAGACAAGTATATTATCCTCATCATCACCATCATCATCATTATTATTATTATTATTATTATTATTATTATTATTATTATTATTATTATTATTATTATCATTATTATTATTATTATTATTATTATCAACATTGTTATTGTTATTATTATCATTATTAATGTACAAAATGATTCAAATAAATATGATTCCAA
>NC_142940.1:4301210-4316210 GCF_046866305.1 Octopus bimaculoides
TCACATTTTTTGAGAAAACTTCTAAATCATGATTCTATTAATGTAGATCTTTGGTCCACACATCACAGAGAATTGTAACAAACATGGCTGGGCACAACATCAGCGCTGTCAAAAAAGAGATCCAAGAAAAGCCAAGGAAAAGCACTATCGGAAAAGGTAACCAGAGTGCTAGTAATCGTGGTTAACATTTAACTTCCTGCAAAACACAGAACCGCCAGTAACTGCATCAGTCAACCAGTCTTGAAACGCATGATACTACAAAAATACGTCCTGACGTCATTTTGAAGGAAGAACAAAATACTCCAATGAATGCGAGGACACTATTTATCTCCTTTCCTGTCATTTATTTCTGTTCTGTAACAGAATCATTACAGGACAGGACTTTTGCCTTGAATTATTTTCCAGAGGATGTTCAGAAGAAATCGGAGTTGCAAAGTACTAAAATACATTTTCTTGGAATTATGAATCAATAATGATTTATGTAATTGCTTTATTACAGCAAAACAGTTCGCTGTTGGTTGTAGGAATGAAATCTCAACATGTTGGAATGAAACTCACGTGGCACCAGACTATTTCACGACAAAATATGACCTCCGGAATGCTACAGTTATTGATTGCAAAAGGAAGCTCGTTGATAAGTAACAACAGTGAGCAAATAACTACGTGCACGAATTTCTAGCAACGCAAAAGCTTACAACACGGATGACACGACGTGTTATGTCAGAATCGATATTGTGTCTAGAAGAACCAGACATATCATAAACGCTTTGAGTTCGATCATTGTTCATGTTATGTTTATAATACTCTAATGTCTTAAGGAAAGAACACATTGGTTAATTTAGCCCTACATAACCCTGAAAAAAATTGAGTAATTATCTCTTGAATATTTTCACTCATTTACTCAATCAGGGTTAATTTGGCACTAAACAACAACAACAACAACTACTACTACTACTGCAAAATTGAACTGGCCAAACTCAGGCTAACACTATGTTATCTCGTTGTAAGGCTGACCGTCTACATCTATCTACCAATGGTCAGTGACAGGTTAGTAAGACATACGAAATGCAGAATGTAAAATAACAATTAAAAATCCAGTTTTCATCAAGGACTGCACTCTACCTCTATATGTATCATATGGCAAGCTGAGCAAAGGCACGTGGCTTGGTGGTTAGGGTAATCGACTCGCGATCGTAAGGTCGTAAGTTCGATTCCCGGCAGTGCTTCGTGTCCATGAGCAAGACACTTTATTTCACTTTGCTTCATTTCACTCAGCTGGCAAAACTGAGTAGTACCAGTAATTCAAAGGGGCCAGCCTTGTCACATTCTGTGTTACGCTGAATCTCCTTGATAACTTCATTAAAGGTACACATATCTGTGGAATACTCAACCACTTGCACGCTAATTTCATGAGCAGGCTTTTCCATTAACCGGATCAACTGGAACACTCGTCGTTGTAGCCGATGGAGGACCAGTAAAGTAAACGATAAGCTGAAGTGAGGCCATTTTTGTTATTTGTTAAGCCAGTGGGGGAAGGAAGGGGCAGCGTGTATGAACTTTACAGATCCTCTGAGAGCGGTGAGTTTATCGCTTATGTTCCGTTTAATCTGTGGCAGATCAACACGAGCAGGAAAAAGATGAACCGGAAGAAGATTGTAGAGACTGATGATCTGGAGAAGAAGGAATGAACACAGTGTTTAGATTGGCAGGTGAAGGTCAGAATACAACAAGGGTAACGAGAAGTGAAGAGGCAAGTGAATTGGAGAGCCAGAGAGGAGGAGAGACGAGGGACAAAGATCGTTATAATAGCGGTAGAGGAAGTAGAGAGGGGAAAGCATCGCAACTAAGAACCAGAGACTAGAGACTGTGGTATTTAATGCCATTCAGTTGAGTAGATTTTTTTTTCTGGATATTGTTCAGGATGTCTCTGTGTATAGAACCAATATCAGGGATGTGGGAACGGTAATCCATTGAGAACTTCAGATTGGCATTTGTAGTGTTGGTGGTGGTGGTGTTGGGGGATAGTGATGGCGGTGGTGGCGATGAAAGTACATGTTGGTGGGGGTAAAATTTGTACTTTGATAAACACTGATAAATACATATGTGCATCAACTTACAAAACACAAATATATATGCACAGAAAAAGTCTACAGACTCATATATCTACGTATATACATGCATACAAAAACATACATATATATATATACATACACAAATATATATATATATGTGTGTGTGTGTGTGTGTGTGTATAATCATCTCCAGTTCCTATTGATTTTTTATAGGTTTGAGTGGCATTTTAACAATTTGGTTTCTCCTAAAAGAAATTTTTAAAAATGATTCACAACAGAACCAACTTGACTGCTTTAAATTGGATTAATACATCTTGTCTCAAGTGTTTAAATGTTTGTAGATGTTTTGTAATTATTTGTTTATGTATAGTATCTGTGTAAGGATGCACATTTATGTCTGTAGTGTACGTGTATATATGGCGAACAGAAAATGTGTGTGTCTGTGTGTGTATTGAATATTACCAGTCGTATATTTATTGATTTACTAAAAGAATGTGTGTGATGAGTGTGTGTGCGTGCGTGTATGTGTGTGTGTGTGTGTGCGTGTGTGTGTGCTTGGTTGGGGGGGGGAGTTATTATTTTGAAGCTAGTTTAAGAACAACAACGAAACATTTACTGATGTGGGACTCAGAACTAAGAGAAGAGTCTTATTAATTATAAAATTCATATTGAATGAGATTTTAAGTTTCGCCTGACTGTTTTATTGGACCAGTGAATGAATGAGTGAAACTTAAAGCACCAATCATGAAGAAAATTATGATACAAGCACACACGAACGCACTTACAAACATATTAACACGCATACACACACATTTAATTAGCGACGTTATATATCGGTCTAATGCATACCAAACCTTTTAAAGTAATTTAACATCTATTCCTGCGCCTATTATCTAGACCAGTACCCCACAACCGATATTCCACGGCACACTGGTGATGTTAATTAGAGACGATGCTAGTAGAGTCACAAGTGTAACCTGAATATAATTTTTTCCCTATATTTTTCATTCAGGTGTGCCGCCGAATTTTGAAAAGAATGTAAGTGTACCGCCGCAAGTGAAAAAAAAGTTACAGAGCACTGTCCTAGACAAGTCCTCCGGGGTTGGTGAGACTGACGTAGTCGATTGTCGCCTGGAACAGCAAGCACTCAATAAGTGCAGAACAAATGTTGAGTAAAAGAGAAAATTCAAGATGGAAAACATTCTTCACATGAAAAAATGTTGTGCTACTAGTGCTAAAGTTTCTCTATCAATCGTCCAATGGTTCTACACTTTCGAAAACGTGGAATAGGAGATGCTTTCGGGGAGAACCTAATAAGAGTGAGCGACAGAAAGCGTATTCGTCTGTAAAACGACGCTCCATCAATATATTCAATTGACTCTTGCTAGTATGGAAAAATAGATGTAAAAACCTCGAACGAATGTCTATGTATGTATGTATGTATGTGTTTATTGCTTAAAAGTTAATAAAAAGTGAGATAAATATTGCTTAAGTTAAAGTATTATTACAGAATGTCTAAAGCAAAATTAACCTGCGAAAAAAAAGTGTCAGCTATGTACGTTTCTAACTGACTAATAGCCATATGACAGATGCGCTCTACTCATACTTACACTCACTTTTTTCTTCTTTTTTTTTTCGAGTATTGATAGTGATCTACAGTTATCTCCCCATGAGAATTGTTCTATGACTGATTTTTGGCACAAGGAAGTAATTCATTTCAACTCTGTCCTCCTTTTTCGCCTCAATATTTACAACAACACTAGAAAGTGTTTAAGATCTGATCGTGAATGCCATAAGAATTATCAGTTACTAATCTCTGAGAATATGTAAATATTTGTTGGGTTCTTCTGAATTATATACTTAGAAGTTTCTTTTTTAAACATTTTAGACTTAGTGAATGGAGATTAAAACGTTTCTTCTCTAACAGAATTGGTAAATGTCATCAACAGTCGGCTTATTCTGGAGAAGTGTTTACACAATAACCAAACGATGCATCGTTATCAAAGACAAGTATAACATAGCAAATAAACATTCTTCTCTCTTCCTATATTCAAATTATGGTCGACACGATTCCAGCAACGGAGTGCGACAGAAACACCAATTATATTTTACACGACCTTCGAAGTGACGTTATTGGAGTTAAGCAGATAATAACCCTTTCTTATTTTGGCACAAAGTCGGCAATTTCGAGGAAGGGAATTAATCAATTATATCGGCCCACTGCTCAACTGGTATTTATTTTATCAACCACGACAGCATCAAAGGCAAAGTCGACCTCGACAGAATTTGAACTCAGAACATAAAGATGATCCACCAAGCACTGTGCTAACCATCCTACCAGCTCACCACCTTAGTTAAGCAGATAACAAGGGTTTCAGATTTTGACACAAGGATAGCATCTTCGAGATGGTGGTGGGGAATAAACCGATTACATCGATCTCCATTGTTCAACTGGTACTTAATTTATCGACCCCAAAAGGATGAAAGGCAAAGTCGACCTCGGCGGAATTTGAATAAGTCTATGGTATAAGCTCCATAGTTTCATCAGACATAAAGAGGGCTATGAGCTGGTGATATATCAGTTTATTTTTCGTTCTTGTGAGTAAAAAATACAAAACAGTAAGGCCAGATAATTGATGGGTGGTCTCAAGAAAATATCCAGAACAAAGACAAATCTAGCAAAAAATTAACAGGCGGGGGGCTTAGCTTAATCTTTATTAGTTTCTCGGGATATTCTGAAGGTCTGTTACCTTTAGTTCCAACGGAATGGTAAATTAAGACGTAGTACGGGAGGGGACGTGTGTGTGTGTTTGTGTGCAAACGATGAGTGACTGAGAGAAGAGAGAAAGTGAAGATGAATGATAGCAATGAAGGGAGAGAAATCGACGTGGAAGAAGAAGACATAAACGGGAGCAAGAAAGAGAGAGAGAGAGAGAGAATAAGGGGAATGTGAAGGAGTGAGAGAGTTAAGTCTAACATAAACTCAATCTTGACGTCAAGAATTTTATAAACATTTTGCTGTCATCTGTATTATTTCATTAAAATTCTTTTTTCTTTTTTTTTGGCAATGCTACCATCTTATATCAGCTGTATACAAACATGTCACAAGTTAATGATGGAATGAGGGTTGATTTATAAAGACATTCACAGCTACCTCCTCCTCCTCCTCCTCTTTCATTTGGTGCCAAATATTCTCCTCAACTATTGCTATTAGTCTTCTTTTCTCACCTTCATTTGAAAGTTTCTTATCTTTTACTCATCCTCCATTCTTTTCAGTTTATATCACATCCTTCCCCCTCCTCCTCCCCCCTCTCTCTCTCTCTCTCTCTCTCTCTTTCTCTGGTCATAAACCTAAAGGACGCACTATCGAAATTTCCACTTGATAGTAAAACAAGTGACCACAATTGTAGAGAATCATAACAAGAGGAAGAATTCTTGCAAGTTCTGGCACAAGGCCAGCAATTTTAGACAATCACGTTGACCCCATTTCTTGTCAGGTGCTTTATTTCATTAACCTTGAAAGCGGGGGGAGGATGCGAACTTAGAATGTAAAGATCTAAAACGAATACCACAAACCATGTTTTACAGACAGCTCAAATAATTCTGTCAACTTACCTCTTTTAATAATGTTTCCCAGACTTTTGGCACTGAGCCAACGTCTTTTTTTTTTTTTTTGTAAGGGAAAGGGAAAGTTGATTTCATTGATCTCAATACATGACTGGTATTTATTTTACCAACTCTGAAAGGACGAAAGACAAAGCGTAATAATCATAATAATAATAATCCTTTCTACTATAGGAACAAAGCCCGAAATTTGAGGGGAGGGGGTAAGTCAATTACATCGACCCCAGTATTCAACTGGTATATCTTTTATGGACCCTGAATTTGAACTCAGAACGTAAAGACAGATAAAATGCCACTACAAGCATTTTGCCCAGCATGCTAACGATTTTACTAGCTCACCATAATAATAATAATAATAATAAAAATCCTTTCTACCATTGGCGCAAAGCCTGTAATTTGGAGGAGGGGACTAATCGATTACATCGATCCCAGTACTTCACTGGTACTTAATCTATCGAACACAAAATGATGAAAGGCAAAGTGTTGGTGTGTTTATATTCCCCATAACTTAGCAGTTCGACAAAAAGGATCAATAGAATAAGTACCAAGTTTGACAAAATACATAAGTCCTGGGGTCAATTCATTCAGCTAAAAATTGTTTAAGGTGGTGCCCCAGCATGGTCGCAGTCTGGTGCCTGAAACAAATAGAAGATAACAGATTCACAAAACAACGTAGTCAAAACAAAATAGACGTAAACAAAAAAAAAACTAAAGTCGAAAACAACAAAAACCATACAAACAAAATAATACGAAATTGATGCGAAAAAACAAACATAATTCCACGTCTCCAAAGAACAACGCTGCACACATGCCAGGGACATGACGTGGGGGGGGGGTAGCTGTTGGTGGTGGCAGCGGCGATGCAGTGGAAACTCTCATAAAACTGTTGAAAACACGATTATAGAAAGACAACAACAATGATGATGATGACGATTATGATGGTAACAATGATAATAATAATAATAATAAGAAGAAGAAGAAGAAGAAGAAGAAGAAGAAGAAGAAGAAGAAGAAGAATGATGATAATAATAATAATAATAGTAATTTATTACTGTTATTGTCATCATCGTCATCACCAAGAAAATACCATTAAAATGTGAATTTAAGTTATTGTGAAAATAATAGAGGAAATTGTTTAAGCAGAAAACTGATAACAGGAAACTGAATATATGAAATATAATTGAAAAATGAGTTGGGAGGAGAACAGTTTAGTTTGAATTAACTGGAAAATAATGTATATGCATGTATCCCTTCTTTGTGTGTGTGTGTGTTTGTTTTTGTATGTGTGTGTGTGTGTCTGTCTGTATAGGTGTGTGTAATGATTTATGCATAAGATAATTGCATGTATGTGTGTGTTTGTAAGTCTAAACCAAATACATGGAAAGAAATACTGATGTTGATACGTTTATACCTACATGGAAATATATATATGTGTATATATATGTGTGTGTGTGTGTGTGTATATATATGTATATATATATTTGTGTGTGCATGTGTGTATATGCGTGTATGTGTGTGTGTGTGCATGTATATATGTATATATATATATTTATCTATTTATCTATCTATCTATCTATCTATCTGTATATATATATGAATGTATATATATATGTATATGTTATATATATTTTTATATGCCATGAATATGCAGCTAATGTGATATGATGTACACATGTGTGCATATATATATTTGTACACTTATAAATGTGTATGTGGGGGGGGGGTGTATAAATGAGTAAGTTGTGCATATATGAAGCATACCTGCGTATACTTTATATTCGTTGCAACGAAGCCAGATGTGCATATATATAGGTGTGTGTCAATAAACATATCAAAATGCTATGTTTTATCGTGGAGCAAATGAATGGATGTAACTAACAACAACAACAACAATAATGATAATAATAATGATTAATCATAATTGGAAGGTTAACAGAGAAAGTAGTCTTTATGTATGGCAGATGTGCAGGTCTAATAAACACTAAGAATGTACAGGAAATAGACTTCCTCAAATGTCCAGAGGGACCCTCAGAAGTAGTAGATAGCTTCTGTTACCTAGGCAACCAAGTTAGTCATGGAGGAGGATGCTGAGAGAGCCTAGTTGCCAGAATAAGAACAGGCGAGGCAAAGTTCAGAGAGCTATTACTTTTGTTGATTACAAAGGGCTTATCCCTCCGAGTGAAAGACTCTCTGTATGATTGCTGTGTCCGAACAGATATATTATATGGCAGTGAAACATTGGGGCTGTGACTAGAGAGAACATGCAAAGACTTGAAAGAAACGAAGCTATGCTTCACTGGATGGGTAATGTCAGTGTGCCTATACAACATAGTGTAACTGGCTTCACAGAAAAACAACTGGGCATATGGGGTGAATGCAAGAGAGAAGACTGTATTTTTATGGTTATGTGATGTGTATGGATGAGAACAGCCACATAAAGGAGTATCGATCTGTGAAGAGAACGAGTGGAAGAGTTAGACCCAAGAAGACATGGGACAACAAAGTAGTGAGAAATGATCTTCAGGTGATGAGCCTCACAGAGAAGATGACAAGAGATCAAGACTTCTGGTGATTTGCTGTGCTTGATATGACACTTGAAGCTAAGTTGAAACCATGGCCATCCACACATACAAGCATATTCTTTATAGTCATTCCCCACTCATGTATACATACACATTATCTGTCCTTTGTCAAACCTCCCCCATCTTCACTGCATCCCCTCCCCTTCCACTCTCTTCTAATTTTCTTGTCTGTCTTTTATTTGTTGGGTGAAAAACTAAACTTCATTTCAGCTTGGAGTCAATGAACTCAACTTTTGCTTAACGTTTCTTGCTTACCTTGTCCTCTTTATTGTCCCAAGACAATGGAGTGGTGCTGCCAAACCAGAGGTTTCCATTTGCTTCTTAGTTCTGGGAATGAGGATAAGTGATCTCCTTTGATGGTTTTGGTTCCACACCGAAAGATGACATTGGTTCTGAAGCCTACTCTAAATTTTTGTTTTTACTTTAGTATTACAGATTTTTTGTCTGAACAAAAATCCCTTAACTATATTCTTGTATGTGTAGCATCTTGATCTTCTACCCTAAACCATCAATTCTAAAATTTTCTCTCTTTGAATCCTCTCTAGGGTACAATTCCGAGACTTGTAGACTTGTGAAACCATGACTACTTGTATGTCCAAAGACAACCATGAGCCAGGTGTCAGTGCCATTATTGATATCCTTTACTTGTGTTCCTTCACCCCTAATAATATGGGATTAGTTTTTTGAGCAGACATGTGGAACACTAATTGATTTTATCTACTCAAACCTACCCTGGTTTTAAAATCAACGTTTATTGTAACATATGCCCTCACTCATTTGAAGTAAGAGATTTCGGTGCATTTTTCAGCAAAGGGTGCTTCCAACTTTATATGGAAGAAACAAGAAAGCTCATTGTAGTTTTAACAAAGCATGGATAAATACTCTTGGTCTCTTCAAGCACCTGCATAACAGCTTCAGGTAAACATCCACCTGGTTTTGGTCTCATGCTACTGAGAAGTGGGTCCTTCTTTGATATAAATGTCCATGCCTAGAGTTCATTTCTTGGAAGTTATATTTGCAAAAAAAACTAAGCTAGCCCTCAAGTTTTCATCCTTGTTCTTATTTGACAAAGTTTACATGAGTGCATAGATGTGTGTAAAAGTTGTTGCTTGCGTTATCACAGCAAATATTCTTTAATATTATTACAGCTATTTGTCACAAAGTTATTATTTTCATTCTTTGTGTTTGTATCTTTTCCTGTTTTGTTAGTCTTCTTCATATCTGTTGGGTTTTCTTTTTCTTTTTAAATTTCTGCTAATGTTTTGTCTTTCACACACGTTTGACTGTGGGATGTATTTGTTTATATCAGTATTACAACTATCTCAAGTTCTTCATTCTGTTACACCACTCCAAGAGTTACTTTGAAATATGGCTAAACAATAACAGCAAAAGTTTGAAAAGTTTCCAAGGCGTTTACTTTTTTTACATTTTGCCTACACATGACAGAAGAATAAAAACAAACTTCTTATGTCTCTTTGTAATAATTCTGTGTGATGCGGCAAATAAATAATATTTGATGCCATTTTTTGAATAAAAATTTACAAAATGAAATCCATAAACAGTTACACAATAAACAAGCATTGCAAGGACAAGAAACAACAAAAACAACAGCAGTGGTTTCCTTTATTAGCCACAAGGGTTTGCAAATATAATAAGTGTTATAATCACAGAAGTTATGTGTAAGACTGGACAAACAAAACAAGGCAAAAATGGTGATTGGTGAGATACAATGAGTGGTTTAAAATAGAAAAATTTAATTAAAACATGAAAAAATATCAACTCACATTTGGGGCAAGTTATCTCACCTGCTCTCAGAGATTCAGTGTTTTTTAACGTTTGGCATCATGAACAGACATCTCCTGGAACGCTATCTCACAGTTAATGGCCATATAAACAAACACACATACTATGTTTACTGTATTGGAACGTCTTTTAATTCAAAATTTAAACAATGTATGGTAGTTAATATAAAACATGAAGAACTTTACAAGTGATCCTAGACACTAGACAAGCTCAACAAATTCTTGTGTTATTTGGTCGATTGATCTTTTCTTGACCACAAATCATTTCTTTGGATCTATGTGCTTATTACCTGAGCTACAAAGGTGATAACTCATGGTTTATATTATTTGTTTTGTCCTTGACTGTTAAACTTCTATTATATTGCCCTACATACATGAATACATGAAGCAGTATAATATACATGAGCAAATGTCTTGTGAATCCCATCTACTGATTTCTGAACCTCAAGCTTAGTTTTGAAGCTCAGGAAGATGGTGCCATAAGGTTTACTCTTCACTATGGAGAGCCTTCTTTACTCATGGAGGGCATATTGAAACTCAGCTTCTTTTATGAGGTAGATTAATTCTTGCCTTGCCTGCTTCTCAATTCATTTTCCAAGCATGAAGATAGAATCTTCAAAAAAGCAACTTTGTCATTGTTTCATTTTGGGTTTCTGTATATTCCATGTATGGTGGCGAGCTGGCAGAATCGTTAGCACACCGGGCAAAATGCTTAGTGGTATTTCATCTGCTGTTATGTTCTGAGTTCAAATTCCACCGAGGTCGACTTTGCCTTTTATCCTTTCGGGGTCGAGTAAATAAGTACCAGTTATGCACTGGGGTTGATGTAATCGACTTAATCCCTTTCTCTGCTCTTGTTTATCCCCTCTACGTTTAGTCCCCTGTGGGCAATAAAGAAATGTATATTCCATGTTTATTGGAAGAATGTTAAAGGCATTTCAGGCAAAACTGGCAGAATTTACCAAAATGGCTCTGTTTTATGCCTTTCTTGTTCAGCAACGTTTATGTCAGGAACAATGCTATGTTGTTGTGATTGAGTGAGCTCTCAGAATCAATCAATAATTTGTCTTTCTAGGAAATGTTAAAGTCGCTATGTTTGAAAAATCTATCTGTCTGCAATTTTGTTTCTGTATTCTTTTTCTTTTCTTTTTTCACCTTGTATTCATAGAAACGATGTTGTTTTTCCTCTGTTGGTGGGCGTTTCATGGCTGACCTGACACAATTTCGAAAAAGTGTTGAACCAAATATGGACCAAAAATTTCAAATGAAATTCTAATAAAATTCTGTTTTTGCAAAAAAACAATTTAATAGAATTTTAGTTGCCTTGTAAAACAGTTGTGCATGTCAGAATTTTAATCCAACGCCTGTACAAATATTAATCCAACTCTTAAAGATGGTGTTAACATCCGATGATGTCAATACAAACAATAAAGAAAGCTAAAACATTCAATAGAATTTCTTCCTTTTAAAAGGAATAATAATTAATTGAATAAAAACTCCCTCGTCTTAGCAACTTGAATTAAGCACGTAGAATATCCAGTTTTTGAAAATTGTGAGGAAAATGAAGTCAAAGAGTACTCAACAGGAACAGCTGAGGCAGACATTCTCAGCTGGATGCTCTTCCTGTACCCAACACTCACTGAACCCGGAACCATATGGTTGGTAAGCAAGCTACTTACCACATAGCCACATATGTATGTATATATATATATATATATATATATATATATATATATATATATATATATATATATATATATATATATATATATATATATATATATATATATATATATATATATATATATATATATATATATATATATATATATATATATATATATATATATATATATATATATATATATATATATATATATATATATATATATATATATATATATATATATATGTATATATATATATATATATACACACGATGGGGTACTGAAAAGTTCCTGGCTTTGCGTAAAAGAAAATACCGGAGGACCAGTTAATTATGATTTTATTCAACATATTTCCCTCTCAGATTCACAAACTTATTGCAGCAATTCTTCAGTTTTTCTAAGCACAGCAAAAGAACTAAAAAGGTTGGGCCTCCAACCAGGTCATTTGCGGTACCCTTAAAGCCAGGAACTTTTCAGTACTCCCTCATATATATATAAAAATATTAATAATAATAATAATAATATATATATATATATATATATATATATATATATATATATATATATATATATATATGTGTGTGTGTGTGTGTATATATATATGTATATATATGTATGTATGTATATATGTGTATAAATATATATATATATATATATATATATATATATATATATATATATATACACTCACATATTCACACATGCATCTGCATGTGCATGTGTATGTGTGTGCGCATGCTCAAGTGTGTGTGTGTGTGTGTGTGCCTGCCTGTGTGTGCATAAACCTGTACATGCCTGTACAGATACATTTCTAATCAGGGCTATGTATACATGATAGAGACTGGATTATCTCTAATACAATGACAGCAGTTAAATTATTAATAAAAAACAGCTATATTTATTGATAAATCAGTGTACCAAGAACTGTATTTCATATGGAACCGACCATTCTATAAGTGCAGGCAAGTAAGGTATAGAGAAGAGGGAAAGAGAGAGAGTGAGGGAAAGAGACAGAAAGTGAGAGGGAAGTCGAGATAGAGGGAGGGAGGGAGAGAGAGAGAGAGACGGTTGTAGAGAAGGAGAACCAGACATACATAACATTTACAAACATGTTGAATAGGTGTGATAAGAGCAGAAAGTGCATAAATCAATCAATATTTACAGGATATTGTTGAGGACTTCCTGGGAAACGGCTGTATTGATTCTACTCTAAAATCCTTTTCTCTTTCTTCCTCAGCCAATCATTTTCTTTGTTTCATTAAACCCCTTCAGGTGCTACTTGGTACATCTTTGTATTTACAACAGTAGGGTGTTGGCGCTGGTGGTGGTGGTGGTGGTGGTGGTTGTGGTGTGTAGGGCAATAGTTTTGAAGGTGGTGGTTGTGTGGATAAGGGTTGTAGTTGTGTTGGTAGTGGCGATGGTATTGGTAGGGGTGAATAGTGTAGCAGTTGTGATGGCAACTGTTGGGTGTGAGAGTGTTGTTAAAGGTGGATGGGTTACGTGCAATCCTGTTTAGATGGACAGATTTTCATTGAACCAAGTTTTCTAAACTGAAATCTGCAGCTCACACACACCGCTACACATAGGCAAACACATACATCTAAATGCTTCCATATACACATGCACACACATACAATCATAGAAGAATAGCTGTAAGTTTAAGGTGAACAGCTGATCACAGCACATTGTCACAATTTAAAATATTACTATTATAAGAGTGATTTTCAACCCATTTTTTTAAACTCACAGTGGATTAAATAAGGTACTAAAACATAACTGAACATCATCAGCTTTTAAAACGCTTTATTATATTCTTTTCTGCTATAGGCACAAGGCCTGGAATTTTTATGGTGGGAGCCAGTTGATTAAATCGATCCCAGTATGCAACTGGTACTTAATCTATTAACCCCGAAAGGATGAAAGGCAAAGTCGACCTTGGTGGAATTTGAACTCACCAAAAATTCAGCAGACCTGTCAGATTTTCAAAGAGGTTGCATTGTTGGGCAATCTGAGGCTGGTCTTAGCCAGCGAAAAATTGCCGAAAATCTTCAAATTCCTCTTGCTACTGTTTTCCAAGTCAAAGGCCAATGAAAAGAATCAGCAGATTCTTGTCCCAGCCAACTTGGGCCTTTGGAAAAGAAGCTTCGCTGTTTGAAGAGAATTGTGGAAAACAAACCCCGTTCGAAGGCTTCTGACATTGCAAAACAGGCTAAAAGTTAGTCCAAGAATGTGTGTTACATATTTGTTTAAGCTTGGGTGTTATGGATGAGTAGCTCGAAGAAAACCTCTCCTTCAACCAATTAATATCAAATAAAAGAGTTTGAAAATTAAAGGTGTTTATCTAATCAGAAAGAAACACATTTTAAAGAATAGAGCAGTAATTATTACAACAAAAATTTTATATCTTGGACATAGCGTTACTGTAGACAAAACACAGATATCTTAAATTTTGTCTCTATACAGAGTCTGACAAATTATCCACAAGGCTTTGCTTTGTGGATTTGAAACCCTGGGTAACTCTATGTCCAAGATATAAATTTTTTGGAGTAGTGTATATGTGTGTGTGTGTGTGTGTGTATGCATTTGGTATATTTGTATATATGCATTTGGTAACCTTTCACACGTACACGCAAAGACCTATAAAGATGTAAAGTAGATAAGGTTGTTTTGACTACAGTAATAATTGCAAGCAATAATTGTTGATAAATTCCTGATATGCAGAATGTGTTAATGCTTGCAGAGAAATATCATCTATTTGATTGGCCACTGCTGAGTTGTGCAATCTATTAAAGTAGAGTTAAATTAGTTTTATATAACCAATTGAAAAAATTCCAAATGAATGAGCTATTCATTTGAACTTTTATGTTTTAATCAGGCAATTGCTTTTGATTGCTACTTGATTACCTGCAGTAATCATCTATTTACATCTCCTGCTGTTAACCGTGGCAGCTTTCTCGGTTGTCATCCACTGCACCATGTACACCCTCCATTGAGAGACATCACTACCACAAGCTATTAAAGTATTAAACCACTCTAGTGACTACAACATCAAG
This sequence comes from Octopus bimaculoides, assembly GCF_046866305.1. Classification (NCBI taxonomy): domain Eukaryota; kingdom Metazoa; phylum Mollusca; class Cephalopoda; order Octopoda; family Octopodidae; genus Octopus; species Octopus bimaculoides. The sequence continues at coordinate 4,316,011 of NC_142940.1, forward strand.
CCTTCAGTTCATCCGCACTCCAACCGTTAATACCATTAACAGATATAACATACACTCAGCAATAAATTAGATAGTTAATATGAATAATTCTTTCATAATTTTCTGCTTCTTTTCCTTTTCTGTTTCTTTTTACCAATTTTTTTTTTTTTTTTCCGAAATTTTCATTTCAGTTCCATCAAACCTGCTTTACATCTTTATTT
>NC_142940.1:4328710-4331210 GCF_046866305.1 Octopus bimaculoides
TTTAAGGGTGTGTAAGTACACATTACACATACAAACCATACACGCATGTATACACAAACACATTTATATAAGCACTCCTATATTATATAAAGCTCGTAAATCCCAAGCTGAACAAAGAAAATAAAAACGAAATACATAGGCAGAATCTTAGAAAATTTGTGGAGGTGGTAAATATAATTCTAATAATTTGGATAATTTCTGCTTTGTTGCTTAAACTCCAATTTGAAATCAAATTTATTTCAACACACTTCTTCCAACTTAAAAAAATAGTGTTCATTTGCTTTAAGACTAAAAATTACAGAAGTAACTATTCCTTAAAATAAATATGATCAATAAGCTATCCTTTAAAAAAAAAAAGGTGTTTGTTCATGGAGTAGCTTCTTTGCCATTGTGGTGTCCTGAAAAAATAAAAAAGAAGAATAACAATGATAAAAATAAAATAAAACTTTTTATAAGAGGAAAGGAATATCCCTGTGTAAATTTCTCCCTTTAGTTGATGTTGATAGTTTGTTAAAGAATCTGGCAGAAGGCAAATTATAAGAGATTGAATGAAAACAAGATTAAAATAGATAAAGAAATTAATAAATAAAAATGATAAAAAAAATTTAGAAAAAGTAAACCGTTCCCTGCTCTTAAATGAAGTGATATATCACATCTTTTTTTCTTCTTTCTCTTTAAAGAAATAAAAAGTAAAAAGCAAATCTAATCTAAACCATCTTCAGTAATAGCTAGAAAGAGTTTATTTATTTTGGTAAATAGAAAGAATTCTGTGCCAGGCATTGTGATCGAGAAGCTGTGTAGCAGCAACAAGGTTCTTCTCAACATTCCAACAGCGAACTCGAAAGCTGAGTCAATATCCACTATCTTAGTTAATGATATCTTATATAGATTGATTGATTATCATGCCACACTTGCGGCTGCTCCACCAATTCCTAGAACGCTTCTGTGTTCAACTACCAGAACACTATTGCTTCTATAACAACACCTTTCATGCAAAAACAAAAATAAATAAAAGAAATAAAAAGAATGACAAATGAAAAATACAAAAATGCAGAAAACAAAAAAATTCTCTTCCAAATATTTATTCCTCCTGATAGGCACACACAACTTTCTGCCAGTCTCCTGCATCTCTCTTTAACTGAATGAAAGAATTGGTCAGGTGCACAGCTTTCATAGTTTGATCTGACATGGTCTGATGCCAAGCTTTTGGACAGAATCTTCAAATCAGATTTTCTAATTCGATAAAACTTTCCTTACTCTCTTCCGTTTTGCTTATTTAGTGTCTCAGAAATCACAACCAAATAATTTCATTGACTATTACACATATATGTGCACATACACACGCACATACACACAGAGGCAAACACACACACACACATGCAAACACACACACACACACACTTACAAACACACAGATGTGTATTTGAGTATTTTGTTAAACACACAAGTATACAGTCTATTAACCAATATTAAACAGTTGGTAGGGTAACGAGCTGGTAGGATCGTTAGCACAGAAGGCAAAGAGCATAGTGACATTTCATCCATCTGTACACTCTGAGTTCAAATTCTACTGAGGTCATCTTTGCCTTTCATTCTTTCGGAGTCAATAAAAGAAATACCATTTGAGCACTGGGGTCAGTGTAATTGACTCCCATGAAACTGCCGGCCTTGTGCTAAAATTTAAATCATGACAAAGCAATTGGTGATGTGGCAGAATCATTAAAGTGTCAGGTAAAAATTCTCTTTAGGATTTCTTCCAAATCTGTGCATTCTGAGTTCAAGTCCTGCAATGACCAACTTAGATTGTTTTTTTTTTCTCTTTCTTTTGGTGTTGTCAAAAAAACGTACACATCTAAATTGGTGAATTAGCAGAAATGCAAGAATATTGAGGAGGGATGATGCATTTGTAGTATTTATTCTAGCTCTTTGCATTCTGGGTTCGAATCCTACCAAGGCCTTTTGTTTTATATTACCATATTGGCACTTTGGGTGTCTTGAATAACTTCTGTTGAAAGCCTTTGATCCAAGTTTCCAATTTGTGGTTGATTCCTCTGTGTTTTTGAAAACCTACCAAATAAAAATGTTCTTTTACTTTTAAAAACAGGTAAGAGTTTCTAATCTGAAGAGCATCTGGCTATAAAATTCGGCCTAAAATGTATCCTCCTCCAACTCATACTAGCATGGAAAAGGAGATGCTTTACAATGTATCTTTTGAGAGATTCCTCGTATAATCTCTTTTGAGAGATTTCTCTTATAATAGATGCTGGTGTGGCTGTGTGGTAAGAAGTTTGCTTCCCAACCACATGGTTCCAGGTTCAGTCCCTTCCACTGTGGCACCTTGGGAAGGTATCTCCTATTATAAGCGTCAGATTGACCAAAATCTTGTGAGTGGATTTTGAAGACCAAAACTGAAAGAAGCTTGTCATGTATGTGCGTGTATCTTTGTGTCTGTATTTGTGTCTTGGCAACCGGTGCTGGTGTGTTTACATCCCTGTAACTT
>NC_142940.1:4333710-4376210 GCF_046866305.1 Octopus bimaculoides
ATTTGCAACCAAAGAGCCCACGAGTCAAAGCATGGAGGTCCAAACTAAATTTTCTTAAATGTCTCTTTTTATCACAACATATTCCCTGATCACTGACCATCATTAAATTGCGATCTGCATTCACGACCAGAATCGTTTATTATATGCAGCTCTCAGAATTATTTCCCACCTCGTTTATTTGTGCTTCCTGCTAGTTGTGTATCTCTTGCAAATACAAGCCTGTATCAAATTTAATAAAAATCCAAATAGGTTAAGCTGAGCAAAACATTGAAATGTTGGCATCTATGAAATTCTGGGACTTGGTTGGGGAAGAAATTAGTGAATAATTCTTTGTTGAGAGACATTCCAATGGTAGTAATTAAACATGATGATATATATGAACATTTTATGAATTCCAGGAGACGCGCTCTCATCTCTTTGAGTAAGCTTCAATGTCGTCGTTCTAATTCTTTAAGTGATGCTCGAGGTGTCGTGGTTTCATGATGAAATTCTTCTAGTTTCTAATGTTCCAAATTGAATTGAAGGCATACAGACAATTATATTGATGGCGCTGAATTCAGAATTTACTTATCGTCTCAGAACCAACATTAGTAATAAGAACACGAAAACAAAAACAAAAGAAGAAAAAGAAAATTAACAAAAAAAAAATGTGTTTAGAAAATGGTTAAGAACATAGTTTAAGGGTGTGAAAATGAACTTGAAATTGTCTCTAATGACATTTTCTAAAGATGATGGTAGTTGTACTGAAGAAACTTTTGGGAAAAGCTAACTTTCACTTCCTTCCATTAACAAGAGGTAAATGATGTTATTTCCGCACTCACTTCTAAAATACAGAGAAATTTTTGCTTTTTTTTGTGTGTGTGTGTGAATGTGTTTTAAGACTGTGATTTTGATTACATTTTTGTCACAATTAACCTGTATCTCTTGGTATATTTACATATAAGTATGCACACAAATATATACTTTCATTTGTACATACATATAATATATATATATATATATATATATATATATATGTATGTATATATAGTTAATTTTATTTGCTTTTATGCATACAGAACACTTTTAACTGTATGCATGTAGGTAAGTATCTCTATCTATTTATTTGTGTGTGAGGGGGGGGGGCAGGGAAACAAGTTTTTTAGATGAATAAAAGTATAATGAAATGGAGTTAAAAATGTACTTGAGTCTTTATTTGTGTTCGATTAACCAGTTTCACAATTTCTTGATTTTCAAAAGTAAGGCGAGAGAAAAGATGAGCTGCTATACTTTAAATGTTGGCACTCTGACCAGAGTTTAAAAATTCACTCCTTTTAATCATGTGATTACTGTTTATAGCCCTATCGATACAAGGTGGAAGATGGTCATGAGGTCAAAGTCGACCTCGGCAGAATTTGAACTCAGAACGTAAAGACAGACGTAAAACCACTAAGCATTTTGCCTGGTGTGTTAATGTTTCTGCCAGCTCGCTTCCTTACAGCAACAACAACACTAAGAATACAACCATTAGTTGCAGTCACAAGCAAAGTTTGTGCACTGAATGGTCTCCTGTTTGAAAAGTTCAGTTAAGTTTTTAAATGAATTTCACATCTCCATAAATAACAAACATACAGAAATAAGTATATCTCTAAATCTATGTGCATACATATAGAAGAGTAATATGCATATACTTCTACTTGGATATAGAGAGGTACATACACACACACACACCACACAGAAGTGCACATATACGTATGTATGTGCATATATACAAACATTATATATACATATGTATGTATATATACATATATATATATATATATACACACACAAACATATATATACACACATACACATACACATATATACACACACACACACATATATGTATGTATATATACATATATAACTATATATATATACACACATATATATGCATATATATACATATATACACACACATCTATGTGTATGTTTATATAAGTGTCACTCTTTCTCTCTCTCTATACATATATATATACACACTTACACAAACACACACACACACATGTGTACGCATGGGTATGTATGCATATATGTCTGCATACACATACACATGCATCATTCCATGCATACATACACACCTTTACTCATCATCTACCAAAAGGTGAAATATTTCCTGTGGCTCTGGAAATATCAGAAATGCCAGAAAGAAAGTTTGATTTAGAATTCACCTTCTTCTTAGAATTTTAAATGGAATCAATGAGTATTAGCTTAGATACATTGGTATTTCTAAACATTCCTTTCAAATAGAATTATGGAACTAATTTCCAATGAGGAATTTCGATTTAGCGTCAAACACTTTGAACGATGGAATCTTCAGAATGTGTTTGAAATCTTTAATGATGGATTACATTTTGGTTTTCATTTTTATCTCTTTTTGTCTATATTTATGGATTTATTATTACACATTTTTTTTCTGATTGAAATATGCTTTTATTTGATAGGTGTTTAATAAATGTCAGAATAGTAAGTAAATATAACAACACCATTGACATCATCAGCAACAACAACGGCAACAATAATAATCCTTTCTACTAAAGGCACTCGGTCTGAAATTCTGGGGGTGATGGTGGGGGACTAGTCAATCCCATCGACCCTAGTGTTTCGCTGGTACTTAACTTATCGACTCTGAAAGGATGAAAGGCAAAGTCGACCTCAGCGAAATTTGAACTTAGAATGTAGAGATAAACAGAATGCCACTGATCATTTTGTCCTGTGCGCTAATGACTCAGCCAGCTCAGTGCCTTGATGATGATGATGATGATGATGATGATGATGGTGGTGATCGTGATGGTGATGGTGATGATGATGATGATGAGGAAGAGGAGGATCAACAAGTCCTAAAAATAACTTTGTCAACCTGAAAATACCTGATTCACTTAAAACTCGTTCAAAATTGAAGAATCACAAATTTAACAGAATTTTGGTTCTCAGAATCTGGTTTCCTTCCCAAGCAATACGTCATTGCTAAACCTAAATAATAAAACAATTGCAATAACAGTTTGCATTTTGGGCACAAGGCCAGCAATGGAGAAAGTGGGGTGGGTTAGTTGATGCCATCCATAAGGGTAGCTTATTAGGAGGGCAGGAATTGAACTCAGAATGTAAAAAGCTGGAATAAATGTAAATGTGACAAAGTAACTTTATGAATGCTCTAAAGGTTCTGTCAGCTCATCACCCTCAGTAATAATGATGACAACCAGTTATGAACTGGGGTCAATGTAATCGACTTAATCCCTTTGTCTGTTCTTGTTTCTCCCCTCTATGTTTAGCCCCTTGTGGGCAATAAAGAAATAAGTATATATGTGTGTGTGAGTGTGTATGTGTAAATGGGAGTATGTATATATATATATGTATGAGTATGAGTGTGTGTCTATTTGTATCTCCTTGACTTGACATCACATGACAGTTGTAAACGAGTTTCCCTGTCATACAGGCAGTGTTGTTTATTTCCAGTCTTCCATGGAAACATGTCTGACCACGGAGAAATATTACCTTGTCTGGAAATCGGCTGAGGATTGGTGACATAACAACCATCAGTATGTAGAAAATCTGACCCCATGCACAAGGGGCCATTAAACAAGGATAATAATGATAATACATATATCGTTGAGTGTGTGTGTGGGGGGGGAGTGTGTACAGTAATCTCTTAAGTCAAAGCTAATAAAGATGGTAACTATGACATGAATCACAATAGATAGAAGAACGGTACGAACAGAAGACAGACAGGACTGCAGGAACAAAAAGTAGTAATAAAAACAAGAAAAAGAAGAACTATAATAATAATAATAATAATAATAATAATAATAATAATAATAATAATGGGACGATGACACTCGGCAAGAAATTGAAGCAAAATTGAAGAAAGAAGAGAAACTTGTATTGATAATAATAATAATAATAATAATAATAATAATAATAATAATAATAATAACGTCTCATGTACTGTGAAAACAACATCCATTCATGATTTTTTTTTTTTTTTTTTTCTTAAATACATGTTTTACCTGTGAATTTGCGTGTGTGAACTGGGAATGCATACAACAAGTTTCTCTGCCCTAGGTGTATGGAAAACACTCGGCGAGAAATGGAAGAAAATTTGAAGAAAGAAGAAAAAAACAACATAATAATAATAACAACAATAATATTAATGATGATGATGACGATGACGACGATGTTGATGATGACAACAACTACAACAACAATGATGACGATGATGATGATGATGATGATGATGATGGTGGTGGTGGTGGTGGTGGTGGTGGTGGTGGTGGTGGTGAGGAGGAGGAGGAGAAGGAGAAGGAGAAGGAGAAGGAGAAGAAGAAGAACAACAACAACAACAACAAAAGCAATGACAACAATGAATAAATAAATAGATAAATAAATGATGTGGCTGAGGTACAAGTAAAGTAGAACAACTGGAAGTAAAATGGCAGATCAGTATGGCAGAATGAAGCAAACATCTTGGACTAATGATTTAAGCCAATTCTAATAGTATATCATGTATTGTAATGAGGGATTCTGAGGTGAAATACTTTCATTTATGGAATGCATTCATGTAGAACTTTCTTATAAAGAATTATGAGTTTTGTTATTCCTCCAAGACTGATACTGCTTTCAACTTCTGTACACTATTTCACAAAATGATAACAAAATGTTCAATCACCCAATATAAGAGGAAATATCATTTTAGTTTATTCTGACTGCTGCTGCTGCTGTTGCTGCTGGTATTATCAAAATTATTGATTTAATGACACTAACGTATGGTAGTTGTTGTCTCGTGGTATGTTACAATGGTGAACTTAGTAGTACTGTGTAAGTGTAGTATATAAACAGAGAAATTTTAGAAGGTTTCTAAAGAAAATATGAATTTAAATTTGTTACTTCGTTTGTGTTATTAGAGTTAAATGTAAATTATAAAAGCTGATTGTGTTATGATATTTTAAAAGTTGAACAATTTGTAGAATATTTGATATATTTGGTAGGTGTGTGGCACTCATCTAACCCACAACGCATCCAAGAATTTATACCGCTGAAATATAGATGTGTATATCTTTCTCATCATTATTTGATATCTGTTTTCCATGCTGGAATTGGCTGGACAATGTATATATTCTCTCTCTCTTTCACATGCACACACACACACACATATATATATTTACAGGGAGAGAGAGAGAGAGAAGGAGAGAGAGGGTGACAGAGAGATATATATAAAGAAACATCTATATGAATATACATATGTGTGTGTGTGTGTGTGTGTGTGTGTGTGTAAAGCTTATTTCTCCAGCATTCACCACTTCACTTCGTTATGACTTAACAGTCCTTACCATTTATTTTCCCTGACCTGTGTTTGTTACCAATTTTGACCCACCGCAAATCCCAAATTTTATTTAATTTCCTTTGTGGGAGTAACTGTTTTGATGAAGACACATCTTGTCCTAACGTTCGAAATATGGAGTAGATAAAACAGTGGACAACTGATGAATGGATTCTTCTTTATGTTGTCTGTCTTGTTTTTCTATTTGCTTCTTTCGTTGTTCACAAAAAAAGTTCGTTTTCCATCTTTTTGCATTTCATGTTCCCGTTTTCCATGTTGTCTATGTTTTTTGACATCCTGTACCCATATATACTTGTGTATATACATATATATGTAAATACATATATGTATATATGCATATATATATATATATATATATATATATATATATATATATATATATATATATATATATATATATATATATATATATATATATATATTATTTACATTATTATATGACCGAACACCACGCATCCATTCCCAAGAAAGTTTTATATATATATATATATATATATATATATATATATATATATTTTCAATATGTGACCATGTGTGTATCATTGGCGATTTTCTTTCTCCATCTTTGAACTTTTTCTATATTCCTAATGAAGAGCTCCACTTGAAACGTGAAATCTTCTTTCTTTTCTTTACTTACCTGAGTGTCCAATAACACAGTACTTGTTCCACGTCCTTGTGTTGTTGTTTTATTCTTGTTTGTATATGGTGGGATATTAATAGGTAACTTTCTACAAAATAAATTATTCCAGAATAAATATTTCAAGTAGGATGTGTGAAGGTGTGATAATACAAATAGCTATGAAAAAAAGTAAAAGAAAAGAAATACACTATGGATAAGAATAAAAAAAATATTGTGCTGAAAAAAAGAAAATAAAAAAAAATGAAGAAAAATATTTAATAAGAAAATAAACAAGCACAACAACAATAACATCAATAACAAAATGAACAAATACCTACAAAAGAGAAAAATTATAACAATAATAATTCTTTCTTTTTACTGGAAGCACGTGGCCTCAAATTTGGGAGGAGGGATTAAATCAATTACATGGCCCCCAGAGCATAACTGGTACTTATTTAATCAACACCGAAAGGATGAAAGGCAAAGTTGACCTCGGCAGAATTTGAACTCAGAATCTAGCGATGGGTGAAATACTATTAAGCATTTTGCCCGGTGTGCTAACATTTCTGCCAGCTCACTACCTCAATAAAAGCAACAATAATAATAATAATAATAACAATAGCAATAATAATGATGTACAATATATAATTTGATATAAATATATGTAAGCCGTAATTTGTGGAAGGAATTTTACCTAAATTGTTTTTTTTTAATCTATTTTGTAGTAACAATACATTAGAACAGAAATCAGTTTTTTCCTCCTCCTCCCTTTCTTCTTCTTCTTCTCCCTCCTTCTCCTCCTCTTCCTCTAACTTTTCCTTTCTCTCTCTCTTTCTCTTGCACCACCTCTTATAAGCATTATAAACTCAAATATTTATATGTTGAATCGAATAACATTTTTCTATAAAGCTTGTTTACATTGTTGTCTCTCTTGGGATTATCTGTTTGTTAGAAAATGTCGGGAGTTGAAGTGACTGAACAGGGAGTGAACGAGTGGATGTGGTGATGGCATTTGACTTTTGAGACAATCGTTGCCATAGTGTGTGTGCGTGTGTCTTTCCCTCCCTCCCACCTTCTCTTTCCTCCACTCTCTCTCTCTCTCTCTCTCTCTCTCTCTCTCTCTCTCTCTCTCTCTCTCTCTCTCTCTATGTGTGTGTATATGTAAATATACACACACACGCACACATATATATATATACATATATATGTGGATGCATGTATATATATATATATATATATATATATATATATATATATGTATGTATGAATATACGTATGTGTGTCTGCAAGTATGTATATACAGATATATATATATATATATATATATATATATATATATATATATATATGTATATATATATATATATATATATATATATATATATATATATATATACAGAAACGCAAATATACAAATACATACATATGTATGTGTTTATATACGTATAAAAACATACACACACATATATGTACATATATATATATACACACACATATATATGTCTATAAACTCATATATATGTATATGTGTATATGCATCTCTGTATTTATGTGTACATATATATGTGTGTGTGGGTGTCCCTGTTGTTTTTACTCTGATCAAAATGTGAATATTTTCAAGAAAATAAAGTTTCATACGAGATCAAAGACACCCTAACTTCATTACATATACATTTGCTTTATCATACCTTGTAATATATGTAGAAGTACATCAAATTCATACAAAGATATATATATATATATATATATATATATATATATATATATATATATATATATATATATATATATATATATATCATCATCATCATCATCATCGTTTAACGTCCGCCTTCCATGCTAGCATGGGTTGGACGATTTGACTGAGGACTGGTGAAACCGGATGGCAACACCAGGCTCCAATCTAATTTGGCAGAGTTTCTACAGCTGGATGCCCTTCCTAACGCCAACCACTCAGAGAGTGTAGTGGGTGCTTTTACGTGTCACCCGCACGAAAACGGCCACGCTCGAAATGGTGTCTTTTATGTGCCACCCGCACAAGAGCCAGTCCAGGGGCACCGGCAACGATCTCGCTCGAAAAACCTCATGTGTTACTCACACAAGAGCCAGTCCATGGGCACTGGAAAGTATATATTACCACAGATAAAATTCTGAAAGAATTTAAACATGAGAACCCATATAATACTTTCCTCAATCAGTTAACTCTTTAAAACCCCATAAAACACTGGTAATTAGTTTTGCTGAAGTCAAAGAAACTGAAATAACTGCATGCACCATTTAAAAAAAAAAAAAAAAAAAAAAAAAAAAGAGAATTTCAGAGGTTAGTTTTTAAAATCAGTTCCACTCACCAATAAAAATTATAATAATTCTTTCTATTTCAAACAGAAAGCTTGAAATTTTGAGGAGGTAGGGGGCTAGTTAATTAAATCAGCCTCAGTGCACAACTGGTACTTATTTTATTGACCCCAAAAGGATAAAAGGCAAAGTTGACAATTTGAAGTCAGAATAATTTAAGATTTTACCTTATTGAAAATTGAATAATAAATTTAATAAATTTCTGAATATTTTAATTTTTTTTATTTTTGTGATTGAATTATTATTTTGGATTAAAATAAAAAAAATTTAATCTAAAAAAAATTAAAATAAGATTAGTATTTGAAGAGCACCTTATTTACATCGACTCAGTACAAAACTAAATATTGGAAATAAAATTAGAAAATGGATATATTTTGCTTTTAAAATAAAAAAGTTATTTAGATTTAAACTTGATTGGAAGAGTTACTTACAGGGACCAGTTCTCTTCAAAAATGTTAACAGTTTTCAATTTGGTTAAGAACTGAATTAGCGAGAAAGCTCTGAAAGATGTTGTGTGTATGTTGTGTGTGAGTAAACTGCGGCCTTAAGAATATTATTCAACTACTACCGTAGTTGAATGATTCTTTGAGAAGTCTTAAAAACTGAGAAATTCCTGTCAAACAATGATTCTGTTTCTCGTCTCGGATATTACGGGACTGTGTTTACATGATATAATTGCATTAATTAATACAGATGACGTAATTAAACTAATTGCAAATTAGCGGTGTCATTGATAATCTTTGCCTTACCTCAATGATGTCGGTGACATATATTAAAAGTCCCCTTATAGAACTATATTCATTAAAATGTATAGAACTATATTATCACCCTCAAATTTGAGAAAGAAACACTCATAATATTTTTCTTTTAAAACTTCATTGCATGAGATTGATATGAAATTCCTTGAATTGAACTCTATCATTTAAGCTTACAACTTTTTTGATACAAATTTTTGTTGCATGGGACCAAAACTATGAAATTTCTCATGGTTTCTTCTATCATTGAAGCTAAGATAAATATATTTTTGCTTTTAAGATAAGAAAGTTATTTAGATCTAAACTTGATTGGAGGCATTGCTTACTCTCCTATATCGTTGCTACAAATTTTGATGTAAACTTTTTTCGACTGGACCAAATCTCAAATTTTTAATATCAAAATATGGACCAGTCCACTTCAAAAATGTTAACAGTTTTCAATTTGGTTAAGAACTGAATTAGCAACAAAGCTCTGACAGATGCTTCATGTGAGTAAATTGCAGCCTTAAGAATATTATTCAACTACTACTGTAGTTGAATGATAATAATAATAATTTTTACTATAGGCACAATAATAACAATAATTTCTACTATAGTCACAATAATAATAATAACAATTTCTGCTATAGGCACACAGCCTGAACTTTTGGGGGCATAGACTAGTCATCAACCCCAGTGCTCAAGTTGTTCTTACTTTATTGACTCCGAAAGGATGAAAGGCAAAGTTGACCTTAGCAGCATTTAAACTCAAAACATAAAGATGGATGAAATGCTGCTAAGCATTTTACTTGGCGTGCTTACAATTCTACCAGCTTGCTGCCTTAATAACAACACAAGAGAAAACTAGTTACTTACTGTATGGATATATATATATATATATATATATTTCTATACACATAAATACTTATACATTAACACATGCACACACACATACACATACACATACATATGTATATACATCAATATATGCAGTAATATACACACGTGCAACCAATTGCACACACGTACAATAGTGCAACTGCACACTTTTGAAAAAACAAACAATCATACAAAATGATGATACAATTTTTATATTTATGTTTGAATTAGCATATACTCACACAATTATGTCCATACTTGCATACACACGTATATATACACACACATATATATACATATATATATATGTATTTATGTATGTATTTATCTATCTATCTAATATATATATATATATATATATATATATATATAGATATATATATATATATATCTGTATATCTACATATGTATAAATATATATTCACAAAAATGTATATATATATAAATATATAAATAAATATATATGCATACACACACACACACACATTATGTATATATATAGAGAGAGAGGAAACACATGTATATACTATATATACTTAAGCACAAAAAATATCAAACAGACATGTCAATATTATATCCTTACACATCTACATGCCTGCATTGTGCCCACAAATTTTACACTACAAGTATAAACGCATTACTTTTTAACCATAAACGTAAGTAATGTATTCTTTCTCTCTCATACTGCAACCCCCCCCCCCCCCCACAAAAAAAAACACAAATGGAAATAAATACAAAGTACAAGTTGTGTGTGTAAGAAGTGCAATGTTGCATTGTAGCTAGGCATGGACATTAAGTGTGGAAGGTCATCGGAGGCTAGAGAAAAATATGGTGACTCTGATGTATTGAATGCATGAAGTTAACCTAGATGGAAATGTGAGAACATGCCTGGTTGGGCATCAAATATGGTTATTACCAAACAGATCTGTGATACTTATGTGTTTTGAACAAACATGGTCTGTATGGATAGTACCAGAAACCGTTTATGAAGACACAATATTTTTCTATTCAAATTTTGCTTTTTCCATCTTGGTGTTCTGTAATTTTGCTGTTTTTAAAATAGATACCAGTAATAGTCTTTGGCTTATTGGTTGAATTATAAGAACCTCTGGTAAATAGTGTTACCTGTTGTCATTAATTAATTTCATGAGAAAAATAATATGCAACAAATAAAAAATATTCAGAAAATTAGTTTTTGAATTAAAACTAATAAAAAATAATTTCTTTCTACCTCTTTGCATTCTGAGTTCAAATCCTGCTGAACTCAGTTTTTTTTTAAAATTCTTTCAGGGTCAATAAATAAAATACATGCAAATAGCAGGGGAAATGACAGGTTTGTTACAGCCCTGAAAGTGGTACCTTGTGGTATTTTCCTACCTCTCTGTATTCTGAATTGAAATCCTACTTTACTCTACTAGCTGCCATAGATACTATTAAAACAATCCATGGTATTGAACCTCCAGGGAAAAGACGATATCTGGTCATGTTGAATTCCCTTGTGGACACCGACCCAGCTCTCTTCTCCGCCACCTGAAGTGTTTGCCTAATTGTTATTTTGATCAAACATATTTACGATCAAACATATTCAAACCTTATTCATCCTGAGTTATTTTCTATAGTGTACTGTTTACCTTGGAGTACATCAGGGGCGTGCACTCTCAGGCATGCAAAGTATGCGTTGTATGCTCTGAGATTTCATATCCATATCATCGGAAAATTCGATAAAAAAGGTTTCTTTTGTTTCAAAGAAACTCCGTCCGGGTGTTTTCGAAATATTCTGCCTCCCCTTCCCCCTCTCTCTCAGTGACTCGTTCGTCTACTTTGAGAAGACCACCTGACACCCCTCCCCCTCTCTCTCTCTCTCTTCTGTTAGTGTACAATTGTTGCTAACCCCATTCCACTTTCTGACCCGAACCAGAGCAATCCCATAATTCCTGTGTTAGCCAGACGAAATGTCGGAACAACCTGGTGGCAAGTTTGAATTTTCATTTTTATCCAAAGCATCTGTTTGCACTATTATATTTTTGGAGTGTTCTGAAAAAAAATACTATCTATATTATATTTCTTATTTCAGAAGTAGCTAATTAATCTTAAATTAATTTTACTAACGTTAGTTTTACCGTTTGAAATTGACTTACAATTTACACAAACGCTTACACGTGTGTTCTTATGTAAAAGTAGCCTTTTTCAAAACTTGATAATTTTTCAATCTTTTATGATATGTTAGGGGAAAAATATGGAGTTGGTGCAGGAATCGGAATTCAGAGATCCAAAAATATATCTATTGAGCCCCAACGACATTATTAGAATGCTTTATAACAAAATTATCAGTACAGTAGTTGACCAAATAAAAGCACGATATTCATCCATAGAAGAGTTTAAATTCATGGAACTTTTGAATTTCAACAAAGTTGATGAATATTGCAAACAATTTCCTGTGGACTCTATACATTCTTTAAAAATCACTTATGGCAGATTTTTTGATGTAATACGATTACAAAGTGAGCTCAATGTGATGTATTCAATGAAAGATTTAAAAAGCGAAGTGTAAGTCATTTAATGAGTTACATTTACAGCAGTGACCTTGTTGAAGCTATGCCAGAACTCTTCAATCTGTGCAAGTTGATTTTGACAATCCCGTCTACCATTGCTTCTGTAGAGCGATCCTTTTCTGCATTAAGTAGAATCAAAATATACCAAAGAAATGCGACAGGAGAAAGAAGACTGTCTGGGTTAGCACTAATGTCAATTGAAACAGATTTATTACAGCAATTGATGAAAAGAGAAGATTTCTATGAAAATATGATAGATATATTTGCCCAGAAAGATCGAAGAATTGAATTAATTTATAAATGAGGTAAATAACATTTTAGAACATTAAAAACAAACTTAATATATTAAAGGGCATATATTGCAGGTTTTGGTTAGTGTTTGTTATAAAGGTAAGGTTCGACCTTCTTACATCAGTATTGTTTCGTAGGAGAAATGGTTCGACTTCTTCGTCACACCTAACATACATAGGTTTTCCTTTCTTTGCTGCTGGGTGTAGTCTATTTACGGCCATAAATAAGTGTCTTGTTTCAATCTCAGAGATGTTGACTTCTGCCACAACAGTTTATTTTTGGGGCGGGGGGATTACAATGTTGAATTTTGGCAGTCTTTCATTGTGTGTGTATTCATGTATATGCATGTATTTTCAATGTGTGTGCGTGAGACGTAGTCTTTTAATATAGGGAGTTCAGTAAGTCTCAGAACAGTCTACTTGAGTATCAATAATTTTCCCGGAATTGACAAGTAGCATGATAAAGCACCTGACTTCTCTTCAAGAGCGTAACGATCTAAAACCATGGCCATATAATGTAACTAAATGTGTTCTCTTTATTAAATCATTTCAAATTGATTCAGCTGAACCAATAGGTAGGTACAGGGGCTAATGCAGAATGGCACCCCTTTGAAAAACGAAATTTTGTGAAAATTCTTTTTCGGATTCCTACCTTTAACAGAGATTCCGAATATGCAAAAGTATTAACAGAATCCAATTTCATCTTTATTACATTTCATTTATGGTTTTTAGACATTTTTAAGGGAGAGTGAGGATGGGAAAGTACTGACGTTTCGAAGAGAGAGAAAGATACAAACAGTACACTTATTTCAGGCTCATCTCTACAGAGCCATTTTTTATTCCCTGCTTATTCTAGATCATACGGGGGTGATTGCATATTCAGAATCTCTCATATGTAAATCGTAGGAATTCGAAAATTCTTTTACTGAAAAACTGCTAGGGGGCGGAAAGAGAAATTCATTGCATGCCCAACACCGGAAGTCACCGCACGCCACTGGAGTACATGATCCAAAATGTCAATTTTTGTTTTAGAGATAGTATGGGTGTGGTCTGAGAGAGATTTGGCAGTTAGAAGACAAATCTCTCTCTCAAAGTTACCCTTTACTATCTCAAATAAGAAAAGGATATAATACGCAATACAATTCTAGACAACTGCAAAGAGGCAGGGAAGTCATGTTTGGAATACGTTTGATCACAAATCTATTTGATGAAATCTGATGAAGGAGCAAAATACTATAACAACAACAACAACAGCAGCAGCAACATTTTCATGTCTTCCAATGACTGACACTTTTATATTTATAAAGAAACTGAAGCAATGAAATCCAAACACAAGACAGTAATCATTATTTAAGATGATCTTGTAATAGACATTGTTACGTTGTTGTGGAAAAACACAAATTATTACTTATAATTTTCCCTGGCATTGTACAGTGTAATTTATTTTGTTTATGCAAACATAATTAGTTTGGCTGTGCAGATTGTTTTGGCTTAAAACCCAAATTAATGAGTAGTGTCGATTTCCTGATCACATTCTCTCATTAACTTGAGATTTTTACATTGAAAACACAAACTCCACACACACAAACTCCACACACACACACACACACGCAAAATATAGCTATGTTTACATCTGGAAAATAAAGAATAATTAAACATAAATCTAAATAAAATGGAAAATTATTAAGAAATAGAACAAGCAAGGTTGAGGAATTTTGTGGTCAAATTCTCATAACAGAATGAGGAGAAAGAAAACAAAATAGATTAAAGAATTTAGTTCTTCAAGAAACCAATTGTGTTTTGAATTGTGGATTTTAGCTAAAACAATATTAGGAGCTCTACCATATATCTAAAAAGTCTCTGTCTGGATATTTATGGGGAGAGATACATCGTTATGATATTTATTTCATTGCTCATTCATATTCCATCACATATTCCATTTATCAATAGGAGTGGCTGTGTGGTAAGTAGCTTACTTACCAACCACATGGTTCTGAGATCAGTCCCACTGTGTGGCACCTTGGGCAAGTGTCTTCTACTATAGCCTCAGACTGACCAAAACCATGTGAATGAATTTGGTAGACAGAAACTGAAAGAAGCCCATCGTATATATGTATATACATACATACATACATATATATATATATATATATATATATATATATATGTATATATATATATATATATATATATATACATATATATATATATATATATATATATATACATATATATATATATATACATATATATATATATATATATATATATATATATATATATATATATACATATATATATATATATATATATATATATATATATATATATATATATATATATATATATATATATATATATATATATATGTATATATATGTATGTGTGTGTCTGTGTTTGTCCCCTCAACATCGCTTGACATCTGATGCTGGTGTGTTTACATCCCCATAACTTAGCAGTTCGGCAAAAAAGAGACCGATAGAATAAGTACTAGGCTTACAAAGAATAAGTCCTGGGGTTGACTTGCTCGATTAAAAAAAGGTGGTGCTCCAGCATGGCCACAGTCAAATGACTGAAACAAGTAAAAGAATATTGTAAAAAGAGAAATCTCCACCAAATCAGAGGAGATACGACAATAATGGAATTTGCTCCTGCTTGCTTTAGAATAAGTAAAGAATCAGACATTAGGACACAGATTGGATTCTGAGGAAGAATACAGATGTTTTGAGGACTTGAGCATAAAACTTTTAGACTTTTCCCAGTTTGGCTGTTCTTGTGTGGCAACAAGAATGCATGGAATGTAGTTTGTCTTGCAGAAGTGAACTTGGAGCTGTCTTATAGGCAAGAAAGTAAGCATCTTCCAGCCCTTCGACTGTCTGTCCGCCTGCCTATCCAGTTCTGGTTGTGCTGCACTGAATGACTGGAACTATTTTTATCACCTTAACCTGCATCTTCAGTATTCTGCATTACGACGACAACCACCGCCAATGCGACCCTCCCCACCGCCATCATCACCATCGTCATTGTCTTCATCTTCATCATCATCATCTCTGCCACCACCTCTACCACTACCAACAAAAACAGCAACACCTCTCTGCTCAACTTACCATATAAATTCAATCAAAACATCAGAAAAATATCAACTTGCTGATAAATTGCTCTTGACATGGTAGTGTTGTTGATGTAAGGAATGAAATATTATATAGGCCCCCCCCCCCCGCGTACATACAGACATACACGTATATATATATATATATTGATTATATGTAGAACACACACATATGTATGTATATTTATATCTATAGATATATAAACACACACATACACATATACATGTGCGTGTGTGTGTGTTTGCAGCCAATAGTCACATAAGCATATTTCTATGCATACTCATGGATATTCATGTGTATGTATGCAAACACATTGACATACATATATAGAATGATAACATAAAACGAAAAATTGGTATATATTTATGCATAATCATATAATTATATTTATAAATTCATACTTATTACACTCATGTATATGTGTGTGTGTTTCTCTATGTGTGTTTGCATGTGTATAACTATATATATATATATACACATATGTTCATACATATGTATGTATATATATATATGTATAAATATATACACATATGTACATACATATATATATGTATGTATACACACACACATATATATATATAAATGTGCATGCCAGTATATACTAATGTATATATATCTGTATATATGTATGTATATATACATATGTGTGTTGTGTTAGACAGTTTCCAAGTGTCGTCATGCTAATTACGGTGAGTGCTAGACACTAAAATTAGAAGAAAGCAAGAAATTATTCATTTCTAAAATGGTAAGAAAAATGCTGGAATCTTCTGAATTATATATGCAACACATGAAAGATAATGACAAGTGTGATAACGCTAAAGCTGAAAGACTCTGGTGTAAACTGTCTGTCATATATCATCGATAGGGGAAAATAAAATGCTTGAGACGAGAGAAGAAAAGTTCTGAAGATGATGAAATACAGAGAAAATTTGTGAAGACACGAGAGACAATGAATTTTATGAATTAGCTGGCAACATCCAAGTTCCATATTGGAGTTGGTTGGATGATATGACAGGAGTTGACAGGTCAGACATCTGCATCCAGCTCTTGTCTCTGTTTTGGCATGATTTCTTCTGTTGGATACCCTTCCTGAATCCAGTCACTTTACGGTGTACACCAGGTGCTTTTTCCCATGGTGCCAGTGTTAGTAAGATCACCGTGTGGTCCTGCAAGATTAAGGTCCTCTTTGACTGAATGGGGTTACGCTAGAGAAAGCGGTGGTTCCATGTTATGGGATGAGAGGATTTAAGTGTGAGAGAAGAAGCCAGGCCAAACAGGTTTCTGGTTGGAGATGAGTTGAATGGCTACTCACATAACGGAAGAGAGGGGGGGGGGGAGGGTTGAAACGAAATATTGGCTTCAACTTTTGGAACAAGGCCAGCAATTTGAAGGGGTGGGTTTAAGTCAATAACATCAACCCCAGTGTGTAACTGGTACTTAATTTATTGACCCTGAAAGCATGAAAGACAAAGTCGACCATGGCAGAATTTGAACTCAGAATGTAAAGACAGATGAATGTCTCTAAACATTTTGTCCAGCAGGTTATCAATTCAGCTAGTGCACTGCTTTACTGGAATTAAGAAGATATTAGCTTGAGATAAAGGAATTCTTAATACTATAGCTCTGGAGTATTCAGTTACAAGATGCCTTTATTTATATATAAATATTTATATACATACAGATATATGCATATATATATATATATTGTATATTGTATATTGTATATTATATTATATATTATATATTCCATATTCTATACCCCACATTAGTTCTGCAGGAATATAAATAAAACATAAAAAACAGACAGTGTTGGAACTCTTTTAAGCAAAATTATATATATATATATATATATATATATATATATATATATATATATATATATATATATATATATATATATATATATATATATATATATATATAGTAAAGTTTATATATATATATATATATATATATATATATATATAGTAAAGTTTAAATGCTAACAGAATGTGGCAGTCCTATAAAGGATGATATTACTGTTGTTTTAGTCCCACAGAAACATCTTTTCCAGCTGGCTATCAACAAGATGTTTTCCTGGGGCTAAAACAAAAGTAACATCGTCCTTTATAGGACTTCCCCATTCTGTTGATAAATACATTCTCAGAGATTTAAAACAAGTTATATATATACATATATATATATATATATATATATATATATATGTTTTCAAGTAAGGGCTATCCATCCTTATCTCTAATCATCTCTCATTTTCCCTTACACTCGTGTGACATCTACAGATCTGCACCCGCTGTTCTTCTATTTCCATTCACTTCAGCTCCTCTTTCCAACTCTACTTTGGTAGCTCTCATTCTATAATTGGGTGTAAGCTGTTTGGTGATGGTGATGATGCTGATGATGATGAAAATATGATGATGGTGGTGATGATGATGATGGTGACAATGATGACAACACTTAATGGTGATGATGAGGAGGAAAGGGAGGATGGATAATGGAGAAGGTAAGGGGTAATGACGGTGGTGGTGGTGTGGAGGAAGATGGTGGTGATGATGATGATGACGATGATGATGATGACGAAACCGATTACATATTTTCTTGAGACAAAAGTCTGTCTTATAATGATCACCAAGCTGGAATTCTTTAGGTCAAGCAATTATTAACATGGTAACTTTTATGGATCTGTTCTTCTCAAAAAATATCTATTTACCATTTATTGTTTTTTTCTTTTTCCTCTTTCTGACTTGACTCATTAATTCTTCATGCGAAAGATTCCTTGAGGTGGAAGAGAGGAAAGATATAGAATTAAGTATCGCATGAGAATTGGATGAACTGACGAAGAAGAAGAAGAAGAAAAAGTAAAAAAAAGAAAAGAAGAAAAAGAAGAAAAAAGAGGAAGAACAGAAACAACAACAACAACAACGACAGTAACAACAAGAAGAAAAAGGAAGAGATGGAGGAGGAGGAGGAGGAACATGAACAGGAACAGCAGTAGCAGCAGCAGCAGTAGTAGTAGTAGTAGTAGTAGAAGAAATCCACTCACAAGGCTTTGGTCGGCCCAAGGCTATTGTAGTAGACACTTGCCCAAGATGCCACACAGTGGGTCTGAACCCAGAATCATGTGGTTGGTAAGCAAGCTATTTACCACACAGCCCCTCCTGCACCTTGATTATTTATTCATTTTGTTTTACTCAATTTTTTTTCTCTTTATCTACCTTTCTGTCTATCTAACATTTGCACTCTCTCTCTCTCTCTCTCACACACACACCTTTTCTCTCTCCCTCCATCTCTGTCTTTCTCTCTCTCTCTCTCTCTCTCTCTCTCTAGCTACTACATATATTTCCTTTCTGTCTGTCACTCACACATATGCATAAACACACACACACACACACTCTTCACTTGCACATATGCACAGACATACAGACACACATAAATACTCACAGATACACACACACACAGAAGCACATACAAAGTATGTTTCATCACACAAACGCACAATACCCTTGCACAGATGCACTTAGCCATCAACACTTCTCTCTCTCTCTCTCACACACACAAACACACACACTCACACATGTACACACATATACATATGCACGTGCTCTAATTCTCAGACAAGAGATGTCAGTCAGAACAAGAATTCTCACTTTCTCGGAATCATTTCTAGTATTGTCTTCTTTTACCATTCCTTAATAATCTTCCATCTTTCTCCAAGACAGAGATCAATGCTTCCCATCTTTCTTCACACTTCATTGGTGGCAGGTGGAGGCGGAGGGGGAGGGGACAGAAGGGCAGCATGGAATTAATAGGGATCACAGCTTCTTTTATTATGTAACATAAGAACAAAAGAGAGAGAGAGAGAGAGGGGGAGGAGAAAGAGAGAGAAAGGGAGTAAGAGATGAATGTAAACAGTGTGAATGATAGAGTGGGGGGGGGAGATAAAAATTGGGTAAGGAAGAAGAGAAGGGAGGGAGAGTGATGGAGAGCAAGAGAGAAAGATTCATTAAATGTGGGGGGGAAGATAGTGAATGAAAGAGAAAGAATTGGGAGAGAAGGAAGGTTATGAGGAGAAAGAAAGAGTGAGATTGTGAGAGAGAGAGAGAGAGAGAGAGAGAGAGTCTGTTGTGTGTGTGTGTGTGTGTGTGTAGTAGAGTGAATGATTAATGAGCTAATGATAAAATAGAAGAGAACATGAGAAAAATGGATTAGAGAAGGTGGAGGAAGAGAGAGAAAGAGAGAGAAGAGAGAGAGGGAGAAGAAAGAGATAGAAAAGAAAGAGAGAGGAAAGAAAGAGAGAGAAAGGAGGGGGAAATGAGAAAGAGACAGAGAAAAGAAAGAGGCAGAGAAATGATTGTAAAAGAAAGACAGAGAGAGAAAGAGAGAGAGAGAGAGAAAGAGAAAGAGAGAGGGAAAGAGACAGAGAAATGAGTTTAAAAGACAGAGTGGGGGTGGAGAAAGAAAGAGGGGGGAAGGAGTGAGACTGATAGAAAGATAGAGAGTCAGACAGAGAGGAAAATAATAATATTACAGAGAGAAAAGAGAGTAAGAGAGAAAAGAGAGTGAGAGAGAAAAGAGAGTGAGAGAGAAAAGAGAGAGAGAAAGGGAGAGAAAGAGAGAGAGAGAGAGATATGACCTGAGTAAAAACAAAACAAAATAAAATATATACAGTAAAACAAAATGACAAAAAAAATAAGTGAAAAGCCGTAGAATTCAATGAACTTAAGCAGTTGTAATTCTCGTTACCATTCTACCATTTCTTTAGAACAATATCTGCTTTTAATAAGTTCCCTCCTATTGCTCAGATTGGAATCTAAAAACCCTTTGAACTTCAAATCAAGAATTGAACCCATTCTCATTCCAACAACAAATATAAATAGATAAATAATAAAAAAAGACAATGAAATAATTTTGAGAAGGAATCTTTAAGTTTCATTTCGTCTTAAACCTTAGGAATTTTTTTTATTCATAATCTTGTTGGATTAAGTTAATTTCGTTAATCTGTTATGTTAATGTTTCATGAGAAACCAGCTGATCTATTGAAAATCATTGCAAATACAAGAATCTTGTATTTGACATGCATGTACACCCATATATACATACATGCCTATATACATACATATATACATATATATACGTATATAGATGGTCACACACATATGCATGTGTATTTCTATAAATTCCTTGTAACTATATATATTATTGCACATGTATATATATATATGTTATATATATATATATATATATATATATATATATATATATATATATATATATATATATATATATGTATGTATGTATGTATGTGTGTGTATATGTATGTATGTATATGTTTGTGTGACTGTGTTTGTCCCTCCCCCACCATCGCTTGACAACTGATGTTGGTGTGTTTAGTAGATGGGTGGGGGCTTAGCAACAAAAAGGGCATCTGTCCGAACATTCTAATGCCCACTATTGGGGCTATGGTTGAAGACACTTATCCAAATTGCCACATTGTGGGACTGAGTCCAAAGCCACATGAGTGCAAAAATAAGTTCCTTAACCACTTCAACTATGCCTGCCATCCATATATGTATTTATTCAACGGGGTCTTATTAATTTTTCTGTGTATTCATTTGTTGCAGTCATTTGCAATTATCTTTCACATGTAGCATGCTACATGAAAGATACTCTTTCTTCACAGTGGTTGATAACAGCCTCCATGAAGTACCCCCTTTCTTTTACACACAAATTGATAATAGCTTACAAGAAGCACACACTTCCTTTACACGCAATGAGAGCAGCCTATATGAAGGACACGTTTTCCCGTCACATTCATTGATAGCAGAAGAATTCAATCACAAAATTTTCAAGAAATGAATTATGCTGCGAATAATGTTTGTTTATTGATTTCTTTGGTTATGTTAACTAATTATTTGACATGGGAGAAGTGATGCAAAAGGAAAGTTCCGAAGCAGGGGAGGAGAAGGGAAAAGAGTGGGGGGTTCTGTTTAGTCATAGAAGCAACAGAAAGTAGCAATAGATGAAGCCATATTGACCAGCGAGATGTGATGGTTTCAGTTCTTAGGAATTTTTATCTCTTTTGAGCTGCTTCCATACATGTAATGTTGTGCCATATTGCAGTTACCAATATAGAAATTACTTCATTTTCCTTGGCTTCATCTGATCCTTCTCACCTATTCAGTCTAAGAGAACACATTCCCATTTAAGTGTCACATCTTCATCATTGGAATTACAAACCCTGAAAGAAAAGATAGAAAGAATTTAATGTCGAAATGGAAGCAAATAGTTCAGAAGAGTCGAGGCTGGTTTAATAATCAGACGTATTCACTTCACTGCAATCCTTTCACATTCTTTCACACTTCAGAACTCTATAAAAAAAAAACAAAAAGAAAAACTGTAACCCTTTTTGACAAACCCTAATACATTCTTGTTTGCTGGAGTCATTGACTGGAACCAAATCATTTGATGCAGTGTTTTTCCTGCCCCTGATCTTCAATCAGTTTTTGTTGCTTTCTGATTTAGACTGTTTGACTGTAAACACTTGCTTCATTCCTTTAATCTCTGGAGGATAGCTTACAGAGAGCCTTGTTTGCACTTGTATTAAAGCTTCTTAGGAAAACATTCAGTAAATATAGAAATTCTTTTGCCCTTGACAGAATCTGATTGAGTTATAACGCTTTAAAACAAATAAATATACAACATACCCAAACAAATAATATCAGAAAAAGTTTCTCGTTTTGCTTCATGCATTTTGTTAGTTTTATTTCTTTTAACCAAAATATCCTGTTAAAAGGGGATCAGCAATGTTTACTCTATTTTGTGCAAGGCTGCTTTCCCTTCAGGGAGTTGCGGCTGTCTTCACTGATTCCCTCATTCCGTTATTTATTTATTTCTCTTCATGCAGAATATATGCATTTTAGCGCTACTTAAGCATGGCTGTGTACTTCGTTCATGTAATAACGCAAAAAGCTCCCTTTTAAGAAGGATAAACACTCTCAAATTTTTATTGTATTGTCTTATATATATGTTTTATTTATTTCCTCCTCCTTCTTCTTCTTCCTCTTCTTTTTCTCCTTCTTCTCCTCCTCCTTTTTCTTCCTTCTCCTCTTCTTTTTCTTCTTGCAATTCATGCTTTGTATCTTCCTCTTGATTTCCCAATAATGTTTGGGGATGGTTACTTTGATCTTGTGAAGGTTCATTATATCTACTACACCTGTAATGGAGACTACTATAAAAGGTCAATTGCTATTGATCACAACGCTCCAAAACTCACTTCATCAATGAAATTTGTAGCGCCATCCTTATTATGGTATTTTCAAGGATACCCACTTATTCTTCTTGAGTTTTCATTTATTTGCTTTTCTTTTCTTCTTTTCTTTTTTATCTTTTATGATTATATTTTTAGGTCAATTTTTATGTTATTTCTTCATATACTTATTTAGTTATTTTTTTATACATTTTTGTTAATCTTAGCATCTACTTCTTTCAGAAAGAAAATAAAAGAAAAAGAGACAGTTTCACATTAATGAGAATAAAAGAAAAGCAGAACACGAAATAAAGAAGACCATGCTATCAAACAGCAATGCTGTCATCTGTCCACAGATCCACACACAACGACCGACCGGCTGTAGTAACTTAGTTGTCATACGACTTCAGCTATGGCCAGAAAACAAACAAACAAATAAACACCAAAAAAAAAAATACAATAATAAAACCATTATCATTTCTAGCAAAGTTGCCACTTCAACCATGTAATATCAATCAATATTGCTGACATATAAACACTCATATGTCAATAACAATAAAACCAACAGTTTCATAACTAACTCCACCATGATCGTGTTTGACACATATCTACAACAGCCACAGGAATATAGATGGCTGTGCTAAATATATAAAATATGTGTGTATGCATGTGTGTGTATATATATATGCATGTGTGTGTATATATATATATATATATATATATATATATATATATATATATATATATATATGCATATCTAAGTATATATATATATATGTATAATAAAGTAAAATTGGAAGGTACCATATGAGTGAAAATATATAGGGAATAGGATATGAAAATGCAGGGGTCTTCTGAAGATGTTTATTCACTTGACCGGTTTCAATTTTTCAAAAAAAGATTTTCAAAAGTAAAGTGCAAGGCTTTGTGTAGCCTTTGTGGTGTTAAAATATGGTTAACATTATTAAAATACAGTGATACAGTCTTTGACAATGATTAGAAAATGTTATCTACATACATGTATACTATGTATGTATATAAGTATATTTATAAATATGTATACATGTATGTATATGTGTGGGAGGGGAAGGTACATGGCTTAGTGGTCAGGCATGTTGCACTCATGATCATGAGATTGTGGTTTCAACTCCCAGACTGGCTGCATGTGTTCTTCAGCAAAACACTTTATTTCATGTTCTTCCAGTCCACCCGGCTGCAAATGGGTACATCCTGTGATGGATTAAGTTTCCAATCAAGGTGGAGTGTTGGTCTGCTCACCTAACCAGCAGGGTGATATCATTTAAAACATAAAATGAATCAAAGAACATTGTGACCAGTGATGTGTAATAACATCCACAAATCTGATAGATCACATGACTGCCTGATATATATATGTGTGGATGTTTGATTTATATCACTCTCGGTACATATCCTCAGACTGACACTCAGACACTCTGAAATGTTCACAGTGGAACTTCTGGCATGAATGCCAAGTAGTACAACACGTCCTTTCCAAATTTCCAGCTGAGTGAATTGCGTCACGGTGTTGTTTTTCTCACAGATGGTGCCCAATTGACCCTACTATACTCTGTAGTTGATGAAATCAAAAACCAACAATGTTCATGCACGAAATTGAAAATATAAAATGGTAACAATTTACCCTTTGCACCCTGTATTTGTATGTTTATATATATATATATATATATATATATATATATATATATATATATATATATATATATATATATGTGTATGTATGTATGTATTTATATATACTGATATTTATATGTGTGTGTGTATGTATATATATATATATATATATATATATATATGTAAATACATATATACATACATATATATACATATAAATATATATATATATTTAGTGTGTGTGTGTATATATAGATATAGATATATACATATATATATATATGTGTGTGTGTGTGTGTGTGTGTGTGTGCATGTGTGTGCGTGTATTAGTTGGGATTGGTATATTCCAGTAAGAATACTTCACAATATTAATGTCTAAATCCAAGTTAACATCCCTTAATCCAACGTCCACATGGCATTACATTTTCTATCTAACAAAATGGATGGAATAAATATCAGGCATAACTCAGATTTTGTCATAACGTACTAATAGACCTTGAAGGGAGTGCTGCAGCATGACCACAATGTTATGATGGCAACCAGTAAGTAAAGAGCAAGGGTTGATGAGAGGAGATCAACAATATCTCACCATGTGATATAAGAAGGCAGTATACACTAAGAATCTTTACTTTGGATAGTAGAGTTCTTCGTTAGTGTCATTTATTACAATTACCTGAATAAAATGTAACCACATATATATATATATACATGCACATATACATACATATCTATATCTATATATATATATATATATATATAAGCATATATATAGATGTATATATATATATATATATGCATATATATATATATATATATATATATATATATATATATATATATATATATATATATATATATATATATATATATATATATATACACACATATATATATATATATATGTAAGAGTCAGTAAATAGTGGGGTTGTGTTAACCGCACGTGGAGAAATAATAGGAAAATGAAAAATAAGGCAGCATGCTAAACTGGAAGCATATTTTAATAAAGATTTCTAACCGGCTTTCATTGCGAAGCAAATTTTCAAGAAGAGGGAGAATGAGAATGTTTTTTACAAAGAAGTACAAAATGAAGAAAATAATATATAAAAAAAATAATAATATATAAAAAAATAAATATACCAATACATTATATTGTCTTTGAGCTTTTAAAGTTCAATGGTAATCCATGTAGATAATGGTTGGAAAAATAAGGATGCATGAGAATTGAGAGTTGTGTTAGGTTTAAAAAAAGGGTTAAAAGTTTGTGTTAGGCAGGAAGTGTGGTGTCAAAACAGGAAGTGAGTGTAAGGGGAGACAAATCTTTTTAGTTGGAGTTATGAACTCTTTTTCAACAGGAAGTTTATGTCTGTTCAGACATAAAAGATTTGTCTCCCCTTACACACACTTCCTGTTTTGACACCACACTTCTTGCTTAACACAAACTTTTAACCCTTTTTTTAAACCTAACACAACTCTCAATTCTCATGCATCCTTATTTTTCCAACCATTATATACATCAACTACCATTGAACTTTAAAAGCTCAAAGACAATATAAGGTATTGGTATATTTATTTTTTTATATATTATTATTTTTTTTATATATTATTTTCTTCATTTTGTACTTCTTTGTAAAAAACATTTTCATTCTCCCTCTTCTTGAAAATTTGCTTCGCAATGAAAGCCGGTTAGAAATCTTTATTAAAATATGCTTCCAGTTTAGCATTCTGCCTTATTTTTCATTTTTCTATATATATATGCATAAGTGAGAGAGAAAGAAAGAGAGAGGAAGAGAAAGAGAGAGAGGGGGTGAAGGTGGGTTATTCTTGAATTTTGTAATAAATGTGAAAATAATCAGTAGACTAGAGGGAGACTAGCGAACATTAATTCCAGCAATACTCATTTTTTAACCTTAATATCACATTTTCTAGATATTGCCAGAAGCTGAAGAAACACGAATAAGACAAACATATATGCAAACACACACACACACATATACATACATACATATATATGTATATATTGGCATATATAGCATGTGTATGGCACTTTTGTTTATTTCTTCCTTAATTAATCAAATATGGCATGTGTGATAATGCTTATATCGTTAGTTATTTGTATTTGTTTTAATTTATTTTTGTCTTTCTTGTACAGTTTGTTCTTTCGATATCCATTGTTGTTTAATGTTTGACTTGTGTTAGGTGTCGTCATGTGATATTTGGAATTAATAAGAATAGCAATGATGTCATTTCGAAACTGCAAATTATTGTCTTCAAGTAGCAAAGTATTGACTCTTCTTTATTTTGTGATAGAATATAAATTCTAAAAAATCCTACCACAAAGCACCAAGTAATATTTTTTGCTTGTATTTTTCTTGTATTTGTCATATTTTTTGTATATCGTTTATATTTTGTCTTTTACCTGTTTCAGCCATAAGACTGCAGCCATGGCAGGTCTATCAGCCTCCTTTGCTGAATTGCTAGGTTACGGGGATGTAAACATACTAACATCAGTTGTCAAGTGGTGATGGGGGACAAACACAGACACAAACACACAACATGCTTCTTCCAGTTTCCATCTACCAAATCTACTGACAAGGCTTTGGTCAGCCCAAGGCTATAATAGAAGACACATGCCCAAGGTGCCACACAGTGGTACTGAACCCAGAACAATGTGGTTAGAAAGCAAGCTTCTTAACACACAACGATAGCTGCACCATGGGGGATGAGATGCAGTAGTGTTGATACAAGGAGGGGAAATAGGAGGATAACAAATTTGGTAGGTGATGTAACAGCTTCCTGGAGAGTAAGAAAAGCAGTCAGTGTTCCAATAATGATATAACAGGAACAGAGATTACTGGTACCTGTGTTAAATAGTCAAATGCAAAGTTTGAAGCCTCAATCAGTGCTTCTTGAAGTAGGTGGTCCCACCCATCACTCCACCTGGATGAAGGAAAATCTTATGTGGGTGCTTCTAACAAAGCAATGGTGAATGACTGCTGCATCTGTACAACTCTTTTTACCCTTCATCTTTTATTTAAATATCAAGCTTTTAAACAAATTTAATAACAACAACAATGACGCCATCAATGATATTAAACTTTGAAATGAAGATAAGAAAATAAATAAAACTGAAGATATACTATCATTGTATGTAAATTATAAGCAATAAATAAGAATGTAATTTAAAAGACAATACCAAAATTCCAAACATGCCATAAAGGCAGTCACTGCACCTGCAGCATTAGGTAACATTCTGACTTATGTCTGCATATACGTAAACATGCAGATGTGGTGTATTTAATTTTACAGAATTGTTGCTGGGAGGCATTGAAAAAGTGTTAATAAAAGAAAGTGTTGTGGGGATAGCTTAAAATGTTTGAGAAACACTGAATTAGATTAAGTAGCAACTGCTCACTCCCAGACATGAGACTAGATATGACAGCAAATGAGCAAGCTGTCAATAGAATGTCTTAGAGTTTTCATTCTAGCTGCCTCTGCTCTGAATTACAAATTTCAGTATCATACATGTGTGTGTGCATGTGCGCGTGTGTATAAACAAATATATATATATATATATATATATATATATATATATACTCACATACATGCATATATATATATATAACTACATATACATATATATATACATGTATATATATACTTAGATAGATACATAGACACATACATACAGATATACATAAATACATACATGCATATATACATATGCACACACACACACACACACATGTACACATATCGTAATTCTCTTGTTATTTAAATATTTCAGAATTAAAATTTATGCACTACATTGACAAACATTCAAATCCTCCCTGAAGAAAACATCCCCTAAAACAGTATAAAATCTAATTATAAGTCTCTGTTTGCTAAAACAAGGCAAGAGGTGGAAAACGAAGGTTAATCATGAGAGAGATATCATTTTAATTTTTTGGAATTTAACATGATGAAATATATTGGCATGATAAACATTTAAATCGTATCTTGCAAATATTCTCTAAAACAATCATATATCTTTTGTAATTATTCTTTGATACCTATAATGAGATAAGAGTGTAAAATGAAGGTTAATTCCTCTGTTGTATATAATCATTAATTATACTAAAATTCAAACACTAATCAACTTTGAAAATGAATTTATCTTTCTTAGAGATAGTTGATGAATACAGTATTTTTCAAACTGTTTTTCTTTTTTGTTTGGGTTTTTCTTTTATGCTGATGATCCTTGATCTTAAACAAGAACAACACATCAATAATACTTAAAGAACTTGTTTATCTTCTTAGCAAGTCATTGATTTTTTGTTCTATACTAAAAGGAAATACTAACAGCTTGTAATTATCTTCCAAATATTTCCTTAGTTACTAGTTTCACTATTGTTCTTTCCAGCCCTTTCAGCTCTCTCTATCATTGCTGTATCTCTCTCTATCACTGTCACCTCTATCTGACTCTATTCTATGTATTAGCATCTTCTCTATGTATCAGGATGCTATCTATCTATCTGTCTATCTATCTATCTATCTATCTATCTATCTATCTATCTATCTATCTATCTATCTATCTATCAATTAGTAACCTCTGAGTACATAAGTTTATTGTTTCTCATTTTGTTACTAAAAGATGTGATTAGTAGCACCTTGGGCAAGTATCTTCAACTATAGCCTTGGGCCAACTAAAACCTTGTGAGTAGATTTGGTAGATGGAAACTGAAAGAAGCCCATCGTGTATATGTATGTATATATGTATGTATGTGAATGTGTATGGCTTAGTGGTTAATGTGTTGCCCTCATGATTGCAAGGTCATGGGTTTGATTCCCAGACCAGGCATTGCGTTGTGTTCTTGAGCAAAGCACTTCATTTCACGTTGCTCTGTGATCCTTTCAGCATCTGACACATGGCACCTGTTGCACCTGTACAGGTAATGTCGATCTGATGGAGGGAGTGAGCTTATGTCTACACAAATATTTGATCACTATAAACAAATCATCTGTGTGGTTGTTCAGCAAGAAATTGCCAAACCCTCAAACGTCGTCTAATGATGGGAGAGTCCATCATGTATGTATGTGTTTGTGGGTCTATGTTGGACCCCACCATACATACATATATATATATATATATATATATATATATATATATATATATATATATATATATATATATATATATATATATATATATTATTACATACATACATAAATACATATATAACACACACACACATATAGGATATATATATGATAATGAGAATTCATGTACCTGTAGAATACTTACATATATACATGCATACACACACATATACATGCTTACACATGTACATACACACATATGTATATATTTGTGCATACACTTACACATTGGTGAGGCTTAATGGATAGAATCATTAAATAGCATACTATATCAAGCATTTCAGAAGAACGGCATGACTGATTAAAGGGCCTTGCTGTGTAGCCCACCAATGTCTGCTAGCAAAATAAGGAACACCAGATGTGTTCTCTGACCTAACTGTCTTTAGAAGCCCATTATACTGAGAAAACTGTTTGTATTTTATTTATGCATGAAGAGATAAGCTGCCATTGCTGGCAGGGAGGGACACTGATGATAAAAGTAATGTGGAAACAAACATAGAAAGAGATAAGAATATGAATAATAATAACAAAAATGATAGCAGCAGCAGTAGTAGTAGTAGTTGTAGTAGTAGTAGTAGTAGAACCGGGGCAGGGGGAGAAAGATTTTGATAGGAATGATAAGACAGTTGGGCAGCAAGTAGCAGAGTGGTTTCGAAATAACAAACTTACAAAGAATGAATTGCAATGAGAAATGTTGTCAGGAGCTGTTATATAAATAGAGGTGACTAGAAGAGAGAAAGGGAAGGGCAAGGAAAGTCAGTGTAAATAGAGAAGGTTATATTTTAGTTATACATGGATAATTAACATAACTTGTGCTTCTCAAATAAAAATAGATTAATGACAAAATTATTTAGGATATCAGTTCCTCATGGATTTGTCTATTGTCAGAGGAGTTCAGCCACATGGCAGCGCGTTGGTTAGGAAATGATTTCTATCTTATCTAAATAGCATTTTTATTTCAAAATATATGTTTCTCATTTCCTTATACAGTCTTAATTTTTGTTCTTGTTTTACTTAAATGCAATGCACTAACACATGCACATACAAACACATGTGCATATATCTCTATCTATCTATCTATCTATCTATCTATCTATCTATCTATCTATCTATCTATCTATCTGTCTGTCTGTCTATCTATTATCTATCTAACTATCTATCTATCTGTCTATTGATCTGGCTTCCATGCTAGCATGGGTTGGACAATGCTGTCCTTCCTCTCTCTGTCTCTCCGTCTCTCTCTCTTCAACTCTCTCTCTTTCTCTCTCCCCCACCCTCCCTCCTACCACCCCCTACTCTTTCTCTCCTCTCTCTTACTCTCTCTCACTCTCTTCTCTCGTACTCCCCCTCTCTCACTCTTACTCTCTACACTCTTACTCTCTCACCCTTACTCTCTCACTCTCACTCTCTTCTCTCTTTTTTCCTCTCTCTCACTCTTACTCTCTACACTCTTACTCTCTTACTCTCTCACCCTTACTCTCTCACTCTCTTCTCTCTTTCCCTCTCTCTCACTCTCTTCTCTCTCACTCTCTTTCTCTTCATCTCTTTCTCCCCCCATACCCACCTTCCCCCTCTCTCACATCCACCTTCCCTCTCTTATACCCACACTCTCTCCTCTCTTCCTCTCTTTCTCTCCCCTCCCATACCCACCCTCCCCCTCTCTTACATCCACCTTCCCCTTCCCCCTTCGTCGTCAACACCCCCTCATAAGCTCATCCCACCACACCCCAACACACTCCTAATCTACCTTCCCACTCCACCCCATCCAATTCCTTACACCCACCACCAACCCCCTACCCACATACCCCACCCCTACCTCTACCCCACCCTCAGCCTAACCAACATTCCACCCATGCCTTCCCCACCTCCCAACACCCTCACATCACACCACACCAATACCCTAGCATCACACCAAGCACACACTACAACTGACCAACTCCTTTCTCCCCTCCCCATTTTCACACTACATACGTCAAGATCACCAGCATTCTATCTCCCACACACAGCCCCTCGTTCTTCGATCACCGTTTGTTATCTCCCCCTTTTCTTAGCTCTCCTTAAAAAAGAATTTCTAACTTCCGGTCAGCCATTATTATGATTGACCGTTGACTGAACACTATTCAATTTTTTTTCTCTGTGTTTTTCTCCTTGTCTCCGTATTCTTTCTGTTGAAGAGCGTAGCTCGAAACGTCAAAGACTTTCCGTATTCCTGAGCGTCATACTAATACATCCTTTTGTTATTTACACCACCTGTCCTCGTCTGTTGTTGTTTTTTTCGTACATTCTCCCATATATATATATATACATATATATACACATATACAAATGCACTCATTTATATGTATGCATATATATATATAAATATGTATGTATATATGTATATACATATATATATTTATACTTCATGTTATGCTAAGAAGTGGTGCAGAGTACCAGAATTTTTTACTTAAGTCAAAATCTAAGAAACTATACATTATTTACATTATTTACATTTGACGGATATTTGTCCTCATCTCATTCGTTGTTAACAAAATGTTTCGGCTGATATACCCTTCAGCATTCATCAGGTGTCTTGGGAACATTTCGAACCTGGGTTCTCATTCCTCAGGTATTTTTCTATGTTATTATTATTATTATTATTATTATTATTATTATTATTATCATTATTATTCAGGTCACTGCCTGGAATCGAACTCGGAATCTTGGGGTTAGTAGCCCACTCTCCTATTGAAGATGATGTGTAAGCATTCAGATTTTGCCGAACGACCAGCACAACTGATTTGTTTATATTAATTAAATGTTAGTGCTGCACATTTATTCACTATTTGCATCAAATCAACATGATCTGAGCAGGTGTCCTGTGCACCACATGTCAGGTGTCGAAGTGATCGCAGAGCAGAAAGAGATGAAGTGTTTTTGCTCAAGAACCTAATGCACCACCTGGTCTAGGAATTGAAATCACGATAGCTAGATCGTGAGTGCAACTCCCTAACCACCAGGCCATGTGACCTCACATACAAATGTAAATATTTGGTACTTAAGCAGACGCATATGCACAGCAACAGACATTCACACGTACATGTGTGTGCATGCGTGCAGCCATGTGTGCATGCATGTGTGTGTGTGTGTATGAGTGTGTATAAAAGAAGAGAAGAGAGAGAGAGAGAGAGAGAGAGAGATTACAAGCAAGAAACATTTATTCCTACACATTGATGATTCAGTTAGCAACTGCTCATAGTTTTCTGTACCAAATATATAGGTCGCATGTAAAATATTCAGAAGACTAGAAGCATGTGTCTATTTATCAAAATATATGCCCTCAGATATAATCCACATTTACACACACATGCACATTCACACATAGATTCACATATACACACACACACATTCACATACACATACACACATTCACATACACATACACACACATTCACACATACATTCACATTCACACACACACATTCACGCATACATTCACATACACATGCACACACATATTGATTTCAGTTCAGAATTCCAGGAAATTCTTTTCCCAATACATGAAGTCTTATAAAGAATTTGTTATCAACTCTCCAAGCCAAATTAAATTGTAAAAGCACAAATGTAATAGCTGCAGTGTGTGATATAACGATATAGTAGCTATTTATCATTTTCTCATTAAAACCACAACAAAAATGAGATTAATGCTTGATTAGGAAACTAAATATTCATATTGTATAATTCACCTGTTAGCAGACCTATAATAGGGTCATTGTTATACATAGATCTATAGATCTTAAAGTATATTTTAGAACCATTATTTTCTTCCAGAAGCCACCATAGCCTCTAGCTATAGATTAGAAGAATTGATGCCATATTATCTCAAGAAAAGAATGCACTTTACACAATGTCCTCTTCAACATACACATATGAATATGAATAAATATATATGTGTATATATGTATGTGTATATATATATATATATATATATATATATATATATATATATATATATATATATATATATGTATGTATGTATGTATGTATGTATGTATGCTCTAAGTACCCGAGTATCAACCTTTAACCCTTTTATTACTGTTTCTATTGAGATTCACTGCTTATGTTTCAATTAATTTTGAAAATGATAATAATGATGGCTTTAGTTAAATATTTAGTCAATATTAACAATTCATATTGCATAATTCACCTGTTAAATATTTATATTGTATAATTTACCTGTTAACGGACCTATAATAAGGGTCTTTGTCATACTTAGATCTTGGAATCATTATATTCTTCTTCTAGGAACCACCGTGGCCTCTGCTTATAGATTAGAAGAAATAATGGTATATTATCTCAAGAAAAGAATGCATTTTACATAATATACTCTTGGGCATACATACATGCATACATACATACATATATACATACATACATACATACATGCATACATACATACGTACATACATACATACATACATACATACATACGCATATGTGTGTGTATTCACATATATATGCACACACACACAAACACACACACATGTGTATACAGGAAAAGGAGAAAATTTATTTTTCTATTTGCATAAAGTCTGGACCTATAGAGGTAGAAGTTTATAATTTAGTGATTTAATTAGAATCTACTGAATTAATTCCATTATATTACAGTTATTCATTTTATTAAACCCTGCAGTGATTTGGTCTAAAGAATGAGATGCATAGAATTACATACTCCTGCAACTCTCAACTCTCTCATTGCTCTACCAATTCCTCCAAACACTCTGACTGTTGTTATAAGTAAGTTTTATTTCATATTTGACAACTGTATCCCTTATTTAGAGATCACAACTCTGGTGCTTTGGATATGTGGTTAGAAAGACACAAGCAAAGAACTGTGAGACAGATTCTTCAAGCTGAGCCAGATAGCAGGAGATTTCGAGGAAGCCCAAGAGTGAGATGGTTGGATACCGTTCATAGTCTCAGTAGGTTATATTTGAGAATGCAGCAGGGAAATTCTGATAAGACTCAATGGAGGTGCAAGAATGGTTGAACAGTTAAATGGCTGGACTATCCAACCAAATGTTTATGGCAGCTAAGTATTGTGTATTAGGATATATTTTATGATGAACTTTACAGAAGACATTAGAATGTCTCCAATTATCACTCAAAGTAGAATGCAGAACTGGCACAAGCACTAATCTTTAACCTTTTTTTCTAACCATATTTCTGTTGAAATTCACAGCCTTTTTTATCAATTAATTTTGAAAATAATGAAGAATGTAGATCTATATTTAAGAAATGAGGAATTATGTACATTATTTACATTATTTACATTTGATGGACATTTGTCCTCATCTTGTTTGTTGTTAACACAACGTTTCGGCTGATATACCTTCCAGGCTCGAAATTTTCCCGAGAAAAATACACAATACATACATAATATATATGTATATACATACATGTATGTATATATGTTTATATATATATTTGTGAGTATATATATATATATATATATGTGTATATACGTATCACTGTTCCTTCTGGTAGTTCTCATGTTGGTGTCCAGTCTGCTATAGAGCAATCCTTAATAAAAATTCTGTCAAAGAGTTTTGGTAATCTACCAGAAGCATTTAAAAGGAAAATATATCTTCCATTCAGAAAGCTGCTTTCTTTAATAATGTTTCAGAAAGCCATTATATTTCCTATTTAATATCCTTATTGCCATATTCTTGCATTTTCAGTGTGCCCAGGCTCCGATTTGCTTCCATTTCTCCCAGAAATGTTGCCATAATTATGCTACTGTATAAAGGATAAACACAGATTCTGTAATGCATTTACAGGAAGGAACTATGCGCATTTTTTTTCAAAGTAACGTTCACACTTAATATTTTTAGGTTGACTAAATATTGGTTTTAAATTTTGGCACAATGCCAGAAATTTTGGGACCTGGGTGAAGTCGATTACATAGACCCCCCCTCCACCCCCAGTACTCAACTGGTACTTAATTTATCAACCCTGAAAGGATGAAAGGCAAAGTTAGCCTCACCAGAAATTTGAATTCAGAACGTAAAGACAAACTAAATGCTTCTTAGCATTTTGTCTGGTATGGTAACGATTCTGCCAGCTTGCTACTGGGCTGCCAAAATAATGGTTACAAATTTTTGGCACAAGGTCAGCAACATCAGGGGAGTCAATTACATCAACCCCCAGTGATCAGCTGTTACTTATATTATTCTCTTCTCTTCTCCTCTAGGCACAAGGCCTGAAATTTTGGGGGAGAGGGCCAGTCGATTAGATCGACCTCAGTATGCAACTGGTACTTTATTTATCGACCCCCAAAAGGATGAAAGGCAAAGTCAACCTCGGCAGAATTTGAACTCAGAATGTAAAGACAGGCGAAATACCGCTAAGCATTTTGCCCAGTGTGCTAACGTTTCTGCCAGCTCACGGCCCTATATTTGACTGAACATTAATTTCAAATTTTGATACTAGGCCAGCAACTTTGGAGGAAGGGTAAGTCAATGACATCGGCCCTAGTGCTCAACTGGTACTTATTTTATCAACCCCCACAAAGGATGAAAGGCAAAGTTAGCCTCAGCGGAATTTGAACTCAGACCATAAAGACATACTAAATGCCACTAAGCACGTTGTCCAGTGTGGTATCGATTGTACCTGCTCATCATCATTGGCTAAATATCAACATGGAGTCCACACTTGTTTTTAAAATCAATTTATACATCTTTAATATTTTATACTCTCGTTTCAATTATTCAATTATTCACAGCCAACAAAGAAGTGAGGGTAACATATTACCTTCACTCAAATGAAGTAGACTCTATTTAACATTCTTAGCAAGTAATTATTTAAATAATGTGTCATAATGAATATATTAATATGCAAATGAGTAACAGCAGTTTATGTTACTTCTCATATATTTCATTCTGGTAAGGTCGGGGGAAATGGCAGAAATGTTAGCATGCCGGGCGAAATGCTTAGCGGTATTTTGTCTTTCTTTATGTTCCGAGTTCAAATTCCGCCAAGGTCGACTTTGCTTTTCATTCTTTCCGGGTCGATAAATTAAGTACCAGTTGCATACTGGTACTTAATCGACTTGTCCCCTCATAGGGTCAACCCCAAGATTTATTCTTTGTAAGCCTAGTACTCATTCTATTGGTCTGTTTTGCTGGACTGCTAAGTTATGGGGACATAAACACACCAACACTGGTTGTCAAGCGATGGTGGGGTGACACACAAACACACACAAACAGGTACAAAACTGCAGCAGACAGGGCTGCATATATTTTCATCATCTGATTCAAAGTGAGTGTACAGTGCATGTAAATTTACATCAACCGATGTTATGGGGTTATATTTTTCCAAAGGTAAATATCGAACAAATGTTGCCGATATACTCATGTAATAAATTCATTTTACAGTTTGAGAATCTCTTTTGCAAACCACTCCAAGACACAGCCAAATTCTATAATAGATGACAACAGAATTAAGTTTTATAACTTGCAAACTTATAATTGCAATTGGATATTCAAATCAAATTGTACGCTGGAAAATATGAATTGAGTCAATAATTAAAATGATTTAAAAAATTGCGGACAATCATGTTACTATGTAGATATAGTGGTCTTCTTTCTCTCTCTCTCTCTCTTCTTCTTCTTCTTCTTCTCCTCTGTATTCTCAGTTTGTACTGAAAAAATCTCTTCTTTTACTTGGATGAGACAGAAAACACACAGAAAAGCCAAAAAAAAAAAAGAATAGAAAAATAGAAAAAGAAAGTAATCAACTTTAATATTGTTAAAGTTAATTTAAGTAACCATTGATTTTGAGACAAAGCAAAGGAGAGGAGGGGGGAAAATAAAATTCAAATTTATTTCTATGATGAAAGTGGTGATGAAGATGATGTTGATGATGATGATGATGATGACAATGATGAGGTGACAATGATAACAATTACAGTGGTAATAGTGATGATGATGATGATGATGACAATAATAATAATGATAATAATAATAGTAATAATAATAATAACAATGACAACAACATTAATAATAATAACAACAACAATAATAAAAATAATTCCATAATAATAATAATAATGGTAGTAAAATGATGGCAGCAAAAAAAGTATATATATGTAATGATGATGGTGATGATCATCGTCAACGTCATTGTTATCATTGTGACAAGAAGAAGAAGAACAACAACAACTATAATGCAAAGTATATTTTAAAGGACATTTTTTGCCCATTGTTCATAAATATAATAATTAACAAGTCCCTGGCTTTCTTCATCGACACACCCATCCCCCACCCCCACCCCCAGACCATTATTTTTTACTCTCAAGAATATTTTCAACTTACCCCAACAGAAATGCAGTTCTTTCTCTTAGCTTGAAAAAAACACAAAAAACAAAGACAAGCATTTTTCTCTTTTTCTTCCCAAGATTCCAACATTTCTATTTTTAGGAAATAAATTTTAATTAAATTTTGTTCAAACCAACTTAAATCACATTGATGATAAATTATTTTATACCAGGTGAGGGGAGAAAAAGGGGAATGTGGCAGGTGAAAACGTTTTATTGAGGGCTTGACTAACTTTTCCAAAGACATGGATGTATGGTCTGCTTCACAATCATGAGTTTTCTGGTTCAATCCTACTTCCTGGCAGCATTTTATGTTAGTACATTACAGGCTAGCATGGGTTGGACAGGTTCATAAGATTTGATGGATGCAAGAACTGCATTGTTCTCCAGTGTCTGCTTAGGCATGGCTTCTAAGGCTGGATGCCCTTCCTAACACGAACCACTTTACAGTATGTACTGGGTACTTTTCTTCATGTCGCCTGCACTAGGGAAACCATCATGTTGTTTGCAAGATGATGAAATCTAAGAGGTTACCCTGTTCTAGGAGGTATGGGGCAAAAGGTGGATAAAAATAAAAAATGCTAAAACACAAACACACATGCACGCACACATGTACATGCATGCACACCACAAACACAAAAACATACATACATACATAAATACATGCATATATATATATATAGTATACATTTATATACAGCAGGCTTCTTTAAGTTTCCATCAACCAAATCCACTCACAAGGCTTTGCACAGATATACATATATCAATATATTTGCATGTATATGTGTATATAATGTGCATATATACACATGCACATCACACAGACAGATAAAGAAAGAGAGAAAGGGACAGAATCAGAAAGGGACAAGCAATATATATATATATATTTATATATATATATATATAAATGTTTATTTATTTATATATATATATATATATATATATATATATATATATATATATATATATA
Source organism: Octopus bimaculoides (assembly GCF_046866305.1). Taxonomy (NCBI): domain Eukaryota; kingdom Metazoa; phylum Mollusca; class Cephalopoda; order Octopoda; family Octopodidae; genus Octopus; species Octopus bimaculoides. The sequence continues at coordinate 4,372,964 of NC_142940.1, forward strand.
TATATATCATCATCATCATCATCATCGTTTAACGTCCGCTTTCCATGCTAGCATGGGTTTGAGGACTGGTGAAACCGGATGGCAACACCAGGCTCCAATCTAAATTTGGCAGAGTTTCTACAGCTGGATGCCCTTCCTAACGCCAACCACTCAGAGAGTGTAGTAGGTGCTTTTACGTGTCACCTGCACGAAGGCCAGTCAGGCGATACTGGCAACGGCCATGCTCGAAATGGTGTCTTTTATGTGCCACCCGCACAAGCCAGTCCAGGGGCACTGGCAACGATCTCACTTGGCTTGCCGGGTCTTCTCATGCACAGCACATTTCCAAAGGTCTCGGTCAGTAGTCATCGCCTCGGTGAGGCCCAATGTACGAAGGTCTTGCCTCACCACCTCAGCCCAGGTCTTCCTGGGCCTACCTCTTCCACGGGTTCCCTCAACTGTTAGGGTGTGGCACTTTTTCACGCAGCTATCCTCATCCATTCTCACCACATGTCCATACCAGCGCAATCGTCTCTCTTGCACACCACAACTGATGCTTCTAATGTTCAGCTTTTCTCTCATGATACTTACACTCTGACGGGTATACACATTGACATTACACATCCAACGGAGCATACTGGCTTCATTCCTTGCGAGCTTACGCATGTCCTCAGCAGTTACAGCCCATGTTTCACTGCCATGTAGCATGGCTGTTCGTACACATGCGTCATACAGTCTGCCTTTTACTCTGAGTGAGAGTCCCTTTGTCGCCAGCAAAGGTAAGAGCTCTCTAAACGTGGCCCAGGTTATTCTTATTCTAGCAGCTACACTTTCAGCGCACCCACCCCCACTACTAACTTGGTCGCCCAGATAGCGGAAGCTATCGACTACCTCTAGTTTTTCACCCTGGAATGAGATAGAAGTTGTTTCCTGTTTGTTTACAGTCTTTATTGCACCTGAACATCTGCCACAAACAAAAACTAACTTCCTAGTTAACCTGCCTTTGATGTTGCTGCACCTCTTATGTGTCCATAGCTTGCACCGGGTACATCTTATAGAGTTACTACCTACTCCTTTTCTACATACTGAGCAGAGCCATCTACCTGAAGGGGTTTGTGTTTTATCTACCTTCCTACTTATTAGGATTTTGGTTTTAGCTAGGTTGACTCTAAGGCCCTTCAATTCTAGACCTTGCTTCCACACCTGAAACTTCTCCTCTAGTTCTGATAGTGACTCCGCAATTAGGGCAAGGTCATCAGTATAGAGGAGCTCCCAGGGGCAACCTGTCTTGAACTCCTCTGTGATTGCCTGGAGGACTATGATAAATAAGAGGAGGCTGAGGACGGAACCTTGGTGGACCCCTACCTCTACCCGGAATTCATTGCTGTACTCATTTCCAACCCTCACCTTACTGGCAGCATCTCTGTACATGGCTCGCACAGCTCTCACTAACCATTCTTCTATCCCAAGTTTCCTCATTGACCACCAGATAAGGGATCGGGGGACCCTGTCAAAGGCTTTCTCCATGTCAACGAAAGCCAGGTACAGAGGTTTATCCTTGGCTAGGTATTTCTCTTGCAGCTGTCTTACTAGAAATAAGGCATCAGTAGTGCTTTTACCTGGCACGAACCCAAACTGCATCTCATCTAAATTGATTCGCTCCCTAATTAGTTGGGCTATGACCCTCTCTGTAACTTTCATAACCTGATCTAACAGCTTGAGTATGTGTATGTATATTTCTTTTTACTTTTGTAATTATTTGTCATTTTATTAGTATTTATTAGGGTACTTATTGGTGCGAAAATGGTTTCATTTGAATTTGGTTTCATCGGAATCCTTTCAGTCTAAGCCTTGGTATGTCATAAAAGACAAGATGGAATTTATGAGACTCACTTAATAGATGGTTAGCAAGAATAATGATATTCTCAAGTAGCAATCAGGAAATGATAAAAGGAACTCTAATTTAAATAACATTCCAATAATATTTCATTGCCTCTGAATATATTCATTTGTAGTTAGTATTTGATCTTAATTTAATATTTTAGCTAACAAATTTATATATTGAGAATAACTTTTATTACTCAACTCAAAAATCATAGTTTTATGTCTGCTATAAATATATTTTATTATGAAATATGAAAACAGCTTTTTCACCTTGTGCCCTTCATTTAATTTTTGCTGGCTTTTTTTTTTGGTTCTTCAACGATTTAAAAAAATTTTTTATTTGTCCTCAGTGATATTTTTTCATTCATAATTTTACTGTTGTATATATTGAATTTTTGTTTTTTATTTTATTATATGTAAAAAACAAAAAAAAAAGGCATTTTCATATGGAGGACTGTCAATCATTTTAACTGTTATGGATTTGGAGTCAGAAAATTCTTCAGATACAGGTGCAAGCACGCCTGTATGTTAAGCAGCTTGCTTCCCAACCATATGGTTGTTGATTTGGTCTTTCTGCTTGGCACCTTGGGTATGTGTGTTCTACTATAGCTTCAGACCAACCAAAGCCTTGTGAGTGGATTTGGTAGGCAGAAACTGAAAGAAGCCCATCTGCATACACACACACATATATATATATATATATATATATATAGCTAGTTATAAAATCTCAAGAAGAGCTAGAATAGTAACGTATGTAGCCACATCAAAGTGGCAGTTGAATGTTTCTACTAATTTAACCCCAGCTGGATTCTCTGCCAGCTGGTTACTCATGGGTTTGAATTTAAAGAAGCCATACTGCTGGTTGTTTGGCATTAGAATGCAAAGTATCAGGGCAAATACTACAAGCATGCTATCTAAGGCTTCAACCTCCTCCTCCTCCTCCTCCCATTCCCCTTGTCCTTCTCGTCTTCCCACCCCCACGTCCTCCTCCTTCTCCTCCTCTGTATCATCATCATCATCGTCATCGTCATTGTCATCACCATCCTTTAAAATCTGCTTTCCAAGCTGGGGCATGCTGGATTGCTTACCAGCAGCCGGCAGCCAGTGAGCCAGAACACTACACCAAGCCCCATCATTTCATTTGGCATGGCTTCTATGGTTTGCTGCCCTTCCTCATACCAGCCACTTTACAGAGGGAGGATATTGGATACTTTTTGTGTGTGTGTGTGGCAACAACACTAACAATTCCATTAATCTGCCCCCACCTCCGACCACCCTCTGGCCTATGAATTTATTTGTTGAACTCAACAGAATAAAAAGCAAGGTTGCCCTCAGCAAGATGAGAACACAGAGAAGCAAAAATCTGGGATCAGATAACTCAAAG